>NC_134086.1:12524385-12751885 GCF_000715075.1 Nicotiana tabacum
TCTTTTTAAATCAGGAATAGTGGTTAGTTATTAGCTTCTTTAGTTTTGTTTGAATTCGTTAGTTTAGCTTGTTTGATTGTTCCCGTTAGTCTTGGGCCGATTAAGAGCATTTGGTTAGAAAGGCTGAATGAAATCTTAATTGCCTTTCATCTTTCTTCTCTCTAGTCTCTTCTGAACTTTTCACTTGGACCTAGGTTCAAAAGAAGGGGACTAGCCCGGGATTTTCGAAGGCCCATATCTGGTTCACCTTAGGTCAACATTGACCCATACCCATTGGGTCAAAAGGGAAAATAACAAGGGCATGAGGGTTAGTTTGGGTATTTGGTTGAGGGAATCTCCCTGATAACATAATAGGAAGCTTCTTAGAAGCTGAAAAACAGGCTTACTTGGTAAACAAACCAAAAATTCAGGGTCTAAGTAGCAAAAACAAAAATATGAAAAGGGTCTAGGTGCAAGTCTGTTCCTCCTTTAGCTGCCCTAGTGTCTTGCTTATAAAGGCAGCTTTTCTTGCCTTTGAAGTAGGAGATTTTTGAGAGTCGGAAATCTAAAAATACAGAAACTTCAAAAATTTTACTACTTTCATAGACTTCAAGAAAAAAGATTATTGTTCTATTGCATTCTCTTCTATAATTTCAAAGACTTTTAACTTCTGGAGAATTTCTGATTAATCTGGTGCTGAAATGAATTGAGTTTTGGGTGTTTGAAGTTTGGTTTGAGGTTGCTTTGGGTTATTGTTCGATTAAGATTGTCTTGTACTGTTTCGTATCCATTTTTCTAGTTTGCATTGGTGTTGCTGGTGATGCATTCTACTGTTTACTGCTGAGTGTTCACTTCTTTTTCCTTGTCAATTTCCAGGTATTTCTTGGACCTCTTTAGCTCATGAAGTGCAAGATGTGAAGCTTTGTAACTGAGATACAATTCAAGACCATGAGTGTTCGATTAACGATACTTCATATGTGTAGTTTTGTATTATCTCAGTTTCTTTGAATATGTTCATTTATCCAATCGTGATTGGTTTGAAATCTAATTTGTAAATCTAGACAGACATTTTAGTTAGTATGCTGAATTTTGTTCTTATAGAGGTTAATTGAGTACTGGAAATAAGGGCTAATTGAGATGAATAATATGTCTTCTATTAGGTTGAGTCTGAACTGTTTTGGAAGCTAGCAAAGTCCTATGAGCCTCTGTCAAGTTACTGATGCTTAGGGTAAGATTTGATAGACAGACAAGAATGACTTAATGTGAATCCTAGTTCAAATATTTAAGGTGTTCTATCATTAGATGCTTTGTCTGTAGAGACTCAATTCGAGTAAACAAGGGCCTTGGTTTGCAGCCATATATGTCTTGTACATTTCTTTGAGCTTGTTAGTAGGCTTAACCAATCTTGAACATGTCAGTGTTCTGAACCAATTTGTTTTGTGAAAGTTGTGCAAACGGGTAGATGTGCAGTCACTGGGGTTGTTTCTTTTCACCTGCGAATTTGTTTTTTTTTTTTAAAATGAGTTTGAAATTGATTATGGAATCTACATACTTTCGTTAGGTATTCTCATGGTATTCTGTTCATAGGAGGTCTTGGTATTTTTGATAAAAGGTTTTAAACTCAGTTTGTATTTTGTTCAATCGCAGCCTCAGATTAAAATTATATTTAACCTTGAATGTCTATAGCTGAAGCCGATGGGCTATCGTTTGCCTCAATTTTGATTAACTGGTCTCCCAACAACAACATGTCCAACTGGGCATGTGGGCCTGTTCTTCCGCCGTCCTCCTGGGCGTGTTCTTGAGCCATTTTCACACATTGTTTGACCAATTGGGCTTGGCCTGTTTAGGTTCTTCAAGGCTTGTTACTAGTATTAGCTCCCCAAATAACCAATTGTTAGTTTCAAGCAAACATTAGCCCTTTAGTATTAAGCTCGGTGAACACTATCTTTGAAGCAAAAGACGCAAGTTCTCTTAATCTTTT
This sequence comes from Nicotiana tabacum, assembly GCF_000715075.1. NCBI lineage: Eukaryota > Viridiplantae > Streptophyta > Magnoliopsida > Solanales > Solanaceae > Nicotiana > Nicotiana tabacum. Next base: position 12,526,346 of record NC_134086.1, read on the forward strand.
ACCTAATTAATTAGCCTTTTCATTATCGGACGTCGAGGTGTGCCGACTATAATTAAATCACATATGACCCTCATGTCAATCTTATGACCTAGATGTAACAAATAACCAATTATCGTAGTTTACTTTAGGCACGTTTAATATATCATCGTGGTCGTGGATACGTTCGCGTGACATGATTGTGATTTCTAAAAACAAAATCGGAGTATGCGTTTGTGCAACTTCGGTCAAACTTTCTTAATAATAATAAAGCATTTTTAATTGTGGACACGTTCGCGTGACATGATTTTTGACGCGCCAAACAAATAGGTACACGTATGCATTACTTGTTTCAAGACGTTTTCTTAATTAAAAGAGGTAAAAGCACATAGGTTCTAAAACGAGTAATTAAACAATTTTAATAAGCCAAGTATGATCAAAGCGACCGTGCTAGAACCACGGAACTCGGGAATGCCTAACACCTTCTCCCGGGTTAACAGAATTCCTTACCCGGATTTTTGTGTTCGCAGACCGTAAATAGAGTCAACTTTCCTCGATTCGGGATTTTAAACCGGTGACTTGGGACACCATAAATTATCCCAAGTGGCGACTCTGAATTTTAAATTATTAATCCTATTTCGATTATCCATTAATTGGAAAAACTCCCTTATATACCCTTCCGGGGGTGTAGGTAAAAAGGAGGTGTGACAAGAGGTACATCCATCCATCGTTTTGGAGGATCGTAATCCTTCTTCGATTCTTTGTAAGCAAGATCGAGGGGCACCCTTTTACCCTCGATCACCTCATGCGTCTCTATGGCCCTCGACTTTATCGTGGAGGCATGATCAAGCTTCATTGCTGAGCCACCAAACCCCTATTCTCGAGCATAGATGATACCCAAGACCGAGGTTGGATGGGAAGATTTGTTTGAATAAAGACTTCTGGATCTAATCCCTGCCGAAGACATGTCGTTCCCCGAAAAGTGGAACATGAAACATAAGTACTGCTTTGCCTTTGAATGCTTATTTCGCTGTTTTGCTTCTTGCCTTCCCCTTATCTGATTTTTTTTGTGTTGCAGTTGTGGTCGTTATGCCGAAAGTGATCCCCGACCTAAAAGAAATGGGTCGAGGTATTAGTATCACAAAACTCTTACTCCGAGCATGCTTGGATGGAGTTGTCAAGGGGTTAATGGGAGGCTCATAATCACAGTAATCTTCTTTCCTTAGAAAGGTTTTCATTTGGCTTTTGTTATTGCACTTACTCCTCTTTTTCATTTTGTAGGCCTTGGGAAGGATGTGCCAATGAGGCCCCCCTCTGCTGAAGAAGAGGCACTCATATCCCTATCTACCTCGAAGCAGGGCAAAGAGAAGAAAAAGAAGGAGGCTCCGGGTTCTCCGGGCCCAGAAAAGAAAAGGTCGACCAGGAAGCCTCGTAAGCCTAAGGAAAATGTCATTCACGTATCTCTAGAGTCTGCCCAACAGATAACGAACGAGATGGAAGACGAAGATGAAGAAGAAGAAGAAGAAAGCTCTGGATTGGTGGCTCGTGTGCGAGCTGGCACCGAGGTTCGAAGAACCGTTGGATAGGCGGAAGCCGAAGCTACTTTTCCCTGACCTGACAAGCCCGAGCCAAAAAGAGTTGAAAATGCCTCACCTCGAAGTGGGGAGGCCACCGAGGAAGTGGTCGAGACCGGTGCAGAAACCACACTGGATGCTTCCCGTGACGAAAGTGGAGCCACAAAAGATTCACTTGGGGCAATGGAGATTGGATATTTCTCCTCATTGCCTTCATTCTCTGATAGTACAATTAAGGATGCTCAAGCCATGGAGGCTCGCCCTGGAAAATAGGTCCAAGGAGCATAAGAGCTTTTTGGCGGATATTTTTCTAAAGTGGAAGTCGTCACCAGTCTGGGTGACTTGGACATACCGAAGAAGAGCTCGAACGAGGCTTCCTCGAGCTTTAAACTAACCAACCAATTTCTGTCCCCCAGTGTCGACCCCGACCACAAGTAACCTCTTATCATCTCAATTCCAGAAGATACTCAAGTTTTCTCTACCCCCGTAGGGGTGGCTAGTTATCTTTGATGTTTGGTCACTAAGGAGGACCAAGCCAAAATGGATGCAGTGGATGTTGCATGCTTGTTCAACGAGGCCCAACACGCTCTAAATCGAGTAAGTTCAAGGGCCATTATCTTTTTATGACTTTGAATTGTAGATATCTCTAACATTTTTCTTCCTTTCTCGTAGGCTTCAGTGTTGCATCATGAGGCCTTTCTTCGAATCCGAGAGGAACGCAAGGCCGAAGTCCAGGGACTTACTGAGAAATGCAATACTTAGAAGCTTCTTAGTGAGAAGCTTCAGGTAGGCCTGGTGGAGGCTTGAGATGTGCATAAAGAGATGGCCTAGTTCTTCATGATGGTGAGGACGAGTCAGAGATAATAACTAACAATCCCATTTTGCAGGTTCGATAGAGGCTCGAACAGATTAAGAGCCTCCAAGAGCAAATAGATAAAGTGTGAGCCGAAGCCGAATAGTTCAAGGGGTGTATGGACATTTTGGTTGCACAAAAGGAAACCGTTCAAGTATAAATGGATTCTGCCAAGTTGCAGCTTCGATATGTAAGGGAGAATGCCTCGGTTCAGGTGAAAAAGGTCGAGAAACTCGAGTCTAATTTAGCCAGTTTGGCCAAAGAGCTCGAGGTTGCCAGATCTAAAATGGCCGCGGCCAATACTAAGGCTTGGGCTGCGGTGGCCCAATACAAAGTAGACGCTGAAGCCACCCTAGAACAGGCCAAGGGCATGGTGGATCATTAGAAGTGGCAAGCTTGAAAGGAGGCTCTCGAGGGGGTCCTTGCTCGAAGTTTTGATTTATCTACCGAACTTGAGATCGCCAAAGCTGAGGAAGCAAAGGCTCGGAAGCTGCTAGCATTTCCCGACGAAGATTCCGAGAATGTGAGAGGATCTGATGGAGAAGGTTCTGTCACACCTCCTTTTCCTACCCCGGGAAGGGATATAAGGGAGTTTTTTTTCAATTTAAGTGACAATCGAAACGGGATTTATTTATATTATTCAGAGTCGCCACTTGGGATAATTTATGATGTCCCAAGTCACCGATTTAAAATCCCGAATCGAGGAAAGATTGACTCTGTTTTACTGTCCGCGAACACAGAAATCCGGGCAAGGTATTCTGTTAACCTGGGAGAAGGTGTTAGGCATTCCCGAGTTCCGTGATTTTAGCACAGTCGCTCAACTATTATTATTGGCCTATTTACCTAATTTTAAAACATTTTTAAACCTATGTGCATTTTATTCCTCTAAACCACTTTTAATAATCCAATCATTATACAACTACTTATTTAATTACACGTTGCGAATGATGTCAGGGAACCGTACCCAAGATCTACAACATGTTTATTTTTTAGCAAGATTAAATTGTGGCCGGGTCACATTAACATACCCCCGGATTTTAGAAATTAAGCATCACAACTATGTCATGGGAACCGTACTGTAGCTATGACGGTTTATTTTACTAACACGCCTAAAGTAAACTACGAAAGTTCAAGGCATTTTGTACATTAGTTAAGATAATTAATATGAGGGCCATAGATTATATGATTCAAACGTACGAATGGCACGCCTCAAAACTATTCGACTAAATGAGCTATGGATATTCATATTAAAACTAATTTGAAATTAGGTGTCACAGCTACGTCAAGGGAATCGTACCCGTAGTTGTGATGTTCTATTATGACGTGCCTAAAGCAAACTACTATGTTCATATGTTATTATTTTCCTAAAGTAACGTGTGAAATCCATTTCATGGCCGAAAGAAAAATTCCATTACTTGTGGGCCGAATTTTGGACACGCAGACAACATAATTTGTCAATAAGCCAAACCTAAATCTGCACATTCATTTTGACTACTCTATTGAAAGACATCATTTTCCTCAAGTGAATTTGGAATAAAATAAAGAAAAAACATTAGTTCATGTGCTTCAAAAGAGTGAGTACATATATGATGAGTGTACGACTACAAAATTATTGACACAAATCAGACCACACCAACTCAATCATCAGACTGCACAAGTAGAAGCTACATCTCAAAGCTTTATATACTTCAGCTCACAAATCAGAAAGACAACGATAACAAAATTTTCATTAATACATAAACGTAAATCCAGTTTATAACAAAAATACATGCCTTTTATGCTATTTCAATATGTATAACAACTGAATTTGAGATCTACTAACAGAATAAAACAAACAGATCGACACAAAAAATGATCACAAATAACAGTAATGGAAGATATAGAACAAAGCAGGAGACATATTAATACAAAGTTTCCTCCTCAACTAAATATTTTTATAACCAACAATAGTCTACACAAAATTGCATTCTAACAGGGTATAAGAACTAATACGAAACAACATTGAGATAGAAGAAGGAATTGACCTCTGTTATCTCGGAAAAATGCGACTATGCTACGTGACCGGAGAACGGAACCTCAACCATAAACCGGTGATAATCTCGAACGGAACATTTTTCTGATCTACAACAACCAGCAAACAACCCAAAATAAACTCGATTCACTCAAATTCTATAGTCAAGATCCAAATCCCAAATCAGAACTGATGAAGCAGATGCTATTTATATTTTTTTAATTGATAATTTAGAGTTAAAAATCAGTGGAAAGTGAAAAATGAAGAACAGTCCCTAAAGGAAACTCTAATTTTTAATTTCCTTGTTTCTGTCCGGTTCGAGTGCTTGATTAAATTTTTGGACTGCTCATCCTTTGACTCGACAATTTCACAATTACCACGGAATGAACCCATCATCTACTGGTAATTTCGATAACCATCCTTGACCAGTAAAGAGAGGTGAAAAGAGAGAGAGAGAGTGTTTGGGAGTGAGGGGGTCGTCCGTTTGCTGAAGAAGAAATATAACGATGGGGGGAGGGGTCGAAAAAAGATGGGATTTCAGGGATGGGGTATTTTTGATATCAGCGGTGCCTGCAGCTTTTTGGTGTTCATTTTTTGGGATTTAGGGTTAGTCCCCTCTCATGAAACGGCTGATTGTCCTAAGGATATTAGAGCTTAATTGTTTTATAGGGTTTTTTTAGGTTAGGGTGTATGGGCCTAGGAATTATGGGCTTGGTCTAAAATTAGGCTTAAAAATGGGTTGCTCGAGCCCAAGTTTATTCTTTCTCCGCGAACGAAACTAAAAATACGATCTCATTTATTAATTAGTCCTACTTAAGTAAAATAACTGTTAAAATAAGATTGACCATTAAAACAAAGCTATTTTTGGTATTTTTCAAGATTAAAAATGACTAAAAACATTAATGAAACTATTTTTTGTAATTTTCATTTTCTTGTAATAAATAAAGTAGAAGAGCCAAAATTAGTTGAAATAACGATATTAGGCCTAAATTAAATATTTACATGCTAAAATATAAAAAATCTTGGGGAGGGTCCAAAATCACATATCTACAGTTGCCCCTCTTTGACTGGAAATAAGAAGTATTTTCAGACAAAGAACGACTAGACAAGGTTTTTTTGACCCGACTCTTATTTGGAGAGACTAAAACTAAGAGAAAAAGGGAATGTGACTGAGCCCTGGTATCTGAGCTGCCTACATATCCTTAGCTATAAAGGAATCAGGCCACGTGTAGGTCAGAGGTGAGTGAGATGATGGAGTATACCGAGGTGGAGAGCCAGTCGAGGTGTCGTTCCGTCGAGGTTCCGGTTCGCGGTCCTGTTATTACATCAAAAGTCAAAAAAATATGAAAAAAATACTAGCTAAGCCTGTCAACTACGAGTTACAAGATTCCTATCTATAAGTCTTCTGAAGCTTGATCTTGAGTTTTGAGTGATTCTTCATGCAAACTTTGGATTTGAACCTTGACGCTTGCTGGTTGCAGGTGCTAGTTCATTATTCTTTAGCTTTTCAGATCAAAACCGGACATACCATGCATGTGACTTCATTCTTGTTTTGAGAAGCTCACATCTTTCATCAACTTCTGCATTTGGATTCACTACTTGCCTTTCCTTTTTTTTTTTATTCCGGATTGTGACTAACTTCTGTTGATCATCTCGGACTGTTGACTTGCATTCTTGCGGCGAGCTTCTTTTGTTGCTAACTTGAATTGCATTCTGTAGTGAATTCCCTTATTCTACAGGTAGGCGCCTGATTGCCAATACTCGAACTGTCTTCCTTTGAAACTTGGATTGCCTTCTCCTTGTTCCCCAGGTGGGCTCCTGATTTCCAACACTTGTACTGCTTTTCCCTTAGCTTGTTTTCCCTTTGTTCTCCAGGTGGGATCCTGATTGCTGAACTTGAACCATCTTCCTTTGAACATTGCTGCTTTCCTTGTTCTCCAGGTGGGTGCCTGATTGCCAAAACTTTAACTTTATTCCCTTGCTCTCCGAGTGGGCGCGTGATTGCCAAAACATGAACTATATTCCCTTGCTCTCCAGGTGGGCGCCTGATTGCCAAAACTTTAACTATGTTCCCTTGCTCTCCAAGTGGGCGCCTGATTGCCAAAACTTGCACTGTTTTTCCTCGAAACTTGAACTGTTTTACCTTTGTTCTTCAGGTGGGCTCCTGATTGTTGTCTTCCTTTGAAAACTACTACTTTCCCTTTGTTCTCCAGGTGGGCGCCTGATTACCAACACTTGAACTGTTTTCCATTTGTTCTTCAGGTGGACGCCTGATTTCCAACACTTGAATTTCTTTCCCTTTGTTCTCCAGGTGGGCTCCTGATTTCCAATACTTGAATCGCTTTCCTTTTGTTCTCTAGGTGGGCTCCTGATTACCAATGCTTGAATTGTTTTCCCTTTGTTCTCCAGGTGGGCTCCTGATTACCAACACTTGAATTGTTTTCCCTTTGTTCTCAAGGGGGGCTCCTGATTACCAACACTTGAATCGCTTCCCCTTTTTTCTCCAAATGGGCTCCTGATTACCAATACTTGAATCGCTTTCCCTTTGTTCTCCAGGTGGGCTCCTGATTACCAACGCTTGAATTGTTTTCCCTTTGTTCTCAGGTGGGTGCCTGATTTCCAACACGAACTGACTCCTCTGAAACTGTTGATTTCCCTTTGTTCTCTAGGTGGGTGCCTGATTTCCAACACTTGAACTGTTTTCCTTTGTTCTTCAGGTGGGCTCCTGATTTCTAACACTTGAACTGCTTTCCCTTTGTTCTCCAGGTGGGCTCCTGATTTCCAACACTTGAACTGTTTTTCCTTTGTTCTCCAGGTGGGCTCCTGATTTCCAACACTTGAACTGCCTTCCCTTTGTTCTCCAGGTGGGCTCCTGATTTCCAACACTTGAATTGCTTTCCCTTTGTTCTCCAGGTGGCCTCCTGATTGCTTGAACCAGAATTGTCCTTTTCTTGAAACTGCTTTTCTTTTGAACTGTGCTCCCTTGTTTCTGATTGCTTGACCTTGGACTACTTTTTATTCTCAAAACTCGTGTTATTTCCCCCTGTTCTCTAGGTGAGTGCCTGATTTCGACAAAACAGACAAAACAAACGGAATTTTTCTGCCCCAGTTTGGTAGCTGAGCACATCTGTGAGTATTAATTGAATCATGTTACTAGAAAATCTCAAAGAATTTGAAAGCTAGATCCCATTATCCATAAGGGTACTGAAAACTCCTAGTAAAATGACAGTTTTAAAGCTAATTTTCTAAAGGTATGACTTCCGCTAAATCTTGTTATCTATGAAGGTCTTAAACTAAATCCCATTATCCAGGAGGGCCCTGAAAATTTCCAATTGAGTCTCATCCTAAGAATGAAAACTTCAAAACCAACTTATATTTCTCAAGTAGGGCTTATGCTAGATCTTGCTACTCATGAATGTTTGAATTTTAACTAAGTCCTATTGTCCAGGAGGTCCTAAAAATTTCCAATTAAATCTATCTTAAGAGTGAAAATTTTAAAGCTAAACTATGTTTCCTAAAGGTAGAACTTACACCAAATCTTGTTAACTATGAAGGTCTTAAAATTTAACTAAAGCCCATTATCCAGGAGGCCCTGAGAACTTTAAATTAAATCCCATTATCCAGGAGGATCCTGAAAATTTTAAATTAAATCCCATTATCCAGGAGGGTCATGAAAATTTAAAATTAAATCCCATTATCCAGGAGGGTCCTGAAAACTCCGAGAATTAACTTACCTGAGCCATGCTTTCTTCCTGGAGGATCTTTGCAGAACGAACAAAATTCCTTGCCCCTGAACCATGTTTTTCCTCATGGAGGGTTCCTATAGATCGAACAAATTTTTCTTTCCCCTTCTCAAACCGCCTTTGTGTTGACAAAATTTGGGCACGACACTTGAAAAAAATTCAAACTTCCAAGCTTTGTTATGGATATAATTTTCGTCCTTGTTTCAAACAAAGAAAACTTGTGAGTTTAAACATGGTGTTTGGTTTGTGGCCTTGACTTTGAGGGCGATTTCTCCTTCAATTCCCATGATAACTTTGATTTTAACCTAGAAAACCTTTCTTGTTATTGGTTAACCACTTTCTCCGTCAACCTTATATCAGAAAATACCTTTGATCTATTCAAACTCAACACCCTCTATCTGTTGCATTGTTCATGAATTGACATATACCAAACCTTTGTATTTCACATGAATCCCAAAGCACGTTGATTGTTACCAACTCAGTGTGCATGTTGTTCTTTCCTGACTTATGCCACTTTGATGTGCTAGCCAGATCCCATTTTGTGCAATTGGAAGGCTGGTGGCAAATTTTGAAGTCATTTCTCACTTGTTCTGACCAAACTCAGGAAGAGGAAATAAACAAGACAAAAGGAACAAAGTAAATGACAATGGAAAGAGATGATTCCTAACAAGAAAACTACAAAGTAGAAACTTATTAGATGTGGATACCAACTCTAACGACCATGACATGCACTTTTGGATTAAGTGGCCTAACCTGTCAAGCAAGTCTGATGTTTCAACTCTTGTTATACCCTTAAACCATGAAACTGGGCTTCAATGCTCTGATTATCCAATCTAATTCATGATCCTTATTCAACTTGTAGTGCCCGAAGGGTTTTCACCATCAAGCCTCTCTCATTTTGTTCTTTCTCTCAACTCATCATCGCCTTATGGTGCCTGTGAAGGTTTTCACCAATAAGACTCTCTCATTTTGTTCTTTTCTTCTTATTTCCTCTGATTCTGCAGATGACAGGGTATTAACCATGGTAAAAACATCATACGCTCATGGCATGTCTGACTCAGCACTCTCAAGAATTATCTGGGAGGTCTTTTTTGGACTGTAATGTGGCTTTTGGACAGGGTTAGAAAGAAAGAAAGGCATGAAGGCTCAAATTAAGACTAAGACGAATGGTTAATTTATTTACAACTTTTGGAATCCAATCTAAAACTTTTTCCCAAATTTCTAAAACAAGGGAATTTGATTCTTTTCTTTTTATGATGGAATTTCTGCCCACTCTCGACTTATATTTTATTTGGTGCGACCGAATCGTGAGGCTGCCTATGTATCTTGTGATGACAAGAATCAGGTCGAACGTAGTTCACAAGACTATATTTTGTTACTATTTTCCTTTTCTTTTCTTTTTTATCTTTTTTTTCTTTTTCCCCTTTTTTATCTCTATTTTTCTCTTCTTCTTTATTTTGAATTTTTCTTTTGGAATGAACTTTCTAAAATAAACCTATGAGGACGTGAACTCTTTTTTTTTCGTATGACTCTAACTTGATTCCAAAATAGGGGAGGTCAAAGAAATCAGTACAGGCTCAAAAGGGTATCGAATGGTATAAGTGTTTAGGTAGCTGAAAGATGGCCTCTCAATCCCTGAAAATGCCAAGTACAACACGTTCAACTTTGAGAATGAAAAAGAAGATTATGCACAATATTTCTTTTACCACTTCAGCATTGATATCAGTGATATGCCTTCCACTTTTCTTTAGCGCCTTATCAAGTATAAAACTCTCGTTGGGTAATTTCTTCTTCACAATGGATACCCTCCATCAGTTCAGAGCAAACTCCCTTGGCTTTGTCTTGTTACCTGAGGTACATTTGAACTCAAAACTGCTCGCTTCAAATTATCTGGGATGTACTCTCCTTTAATGAATTCTTGTCATCCTATTAACTTCCCAAATTATCTTCCCCAGTTTCACACAGTTCGGGCTTCAAATGATCTCAAAAAGTCTGAATCTGTACTTATTTCCCTCAAGTGTCCCTATCATCTTCAAAATTGTTTCATTGTTTCATGACTAAACTAACTTTTAAGATCAGGCTTAGAATTATGCATGCATGTCATATCACTAGAGCTAGCATGAAAAAACTATAAAAGGAAAAGGAGAACAAAACGAAAATGACTAGAAATAACATAAAACAGAAAATTACATTAGACAGATATTGAACGGGTTAGAACAACAAGACAAGCAAAATAAACTAGGGTACAACCCTGGAACGAACCTAGATAACACTAAATGAGTTACTACGACTAAAGGAACTAGGCAAAGTGAAAGGATAGAAGGGTTTGAGTCACAAGACAATATCCAGATTACAGCCCTGAAATAACCCGGACAACAGAAATGACAACAAAATGAACGACTAAGAATCTTCCCTAGCTAGCCAAGAAAGGAGCGTCTTTCCAATTACCAAGCTCGACATCTTAGCCACTGAGTTTCACATCAATATTACCAAGACCATTACCAATTTCAATATCATTAACTTCACCAAATGGCTCATTGATTCCTTTCAACAACCCTTCGTCGTTGCAAACCATCCCAACAATCTGTGTGTTGTCGTGTACCTATAGAGGATTATGTGTGACACTTGGGGTATCACTGTCTTGGACCACAATTATTCCTTCTTGAATCATTCTTTCTATTTCCCTTTTCAAAGCATGACAATCTTCAACATTGTGCCCCTGAGCATTGGAATGGTATTCACACCTTTTAGCAGGGTCAAAGTTTCTCACACGCGGGTCTATAGAATTGGTTTAATCATGTCGCAATGCTTTAATCTCTCAAACAAGCTTGCATAGGACCCTTCTATTGGTGTAAAATTATCTTTCAGCCTTTGTTCCCTTCTACACCCTTGGCTTGCATGTGGGTTATAGGGCACTTGAAAATTTTGTGAAGGCTAGTGAAGCCTTTGCGGTGCTCGTGCTTGCGTTTTGGAGTGACCTAGTGGTTGGACAGATGGCCGGACATTGTTCGGAGGATAATACTGTGGTGGATTATGTGGAGCTCGGGGATATTCATGGGGTCAGTATTGAGGTTGAAAGCATCTAGCAGGAATGCCCACATGATCCTGTCGTTGGCGGGGTTCAGCAAAATCTTTTCTATCAATGGGAGGACTGTCCCAAGCAACTTGTTCGTTCCATATGATCCAAAACTCCCCAAAACTTCCCTCATGTTTCTTTTACATCTGAGATAGGGAGGTGCAGCGTAGGATAATGTCTAGATTGTACTATAAGTGTCGAACAAAATCTTGAGCCATGTCATTCCATGCATGTCACTTATTGACATCTTGACGAGTGTACCATTCCAAAGCTTCCCCAGTCAAGCTCTCACTGAAATACGCCATCAACAAATCATCTTTCCCGCCAACACTTCTCATTTCACTACAGTAACCTCTCAGATGGGCTACTGGATCTCCTCGTCCATCATATAAATTAAGCTTTGGCGTTTTAAACCCTTTCAGCTTTCTGGATAGCTCATCTTTCTCCACTGTCTTAGCAGACTTTGCAGTCTCATCGGGAGGCTCAAAATGAGGAGCGTAAGAGTACAGACCCGAGGCCTTAAAAGTTGGTTCTGGAGCACAGTGTTAGGCATCGAGGGTTTTGAACACAGTCTTGCTAGAGGATCGAGTAAAAGTAGCTGGTTGAGGAGCTACAAAAGCATGGGTGGTCAAATGAGTGGGATATGATGTGCTTTTGAGGGGTGGAGTGTGAAAAGGTTGTGGGGAGATATCAGCAGTGGGAACCTGGGCTTGTGATAGTGGTGGAATAGTTGCAAGGTTTTCAATGTAGTTAGTGGGGAATGAAGGTGGAGGATGCCCCCTAATCCAAGACTGATACGTTTTTGCTATCTGTTGTTTCAACCTTTGGACCTCCTTTTTCAATTCAGACTCTGACTCCACAAACTCCCTTGACGGGTCAACAACTCATATGTCCGAGTCTTTGCTAGCCATGACTACCTTGCTTTTTGACTTTGTGTTGTATGGAAGAGTTACCAGTTTAAGAACCACAAACTAGAAGAGAAAAATATTTTTTGATTCTCTTTTTTTAGGAAGGAAATCTAAAGAATAAACCACAGAAAAATATTTTGAATTTTCATTTGATATCGTGATGCAAAATTTCGAAACAAGTAATGAAAAAGATAAAACAAAATGTTTTTGAATTTCAATTTTGATTTCCTAAAGGAGAAATTCTAATGATAAACAAAAGATAAGGTATGTTTTTTTTTCCTTCTATGTACAATGCCCTAAAATTCTAGTGAAAAATAGAAAGAATATATTTTTTTTTGTTTTATTAATTTCCGAAAGAAGAACCTCAAAGGAAAATCTTTTTGGCTTTTGGAATTAAGAAAACTTGTAAAGACATATCAAAAAAGAGAAAAATCCCATTTTTTGAGTTTTTAGTCCTAGTATCCTAAAGGAAATATAAAAGCAATTATTTTTGTTTGTTTTTGAGTTCTAGATATTAATTTTCTAAAGGAAAAACCACCTCAAAATTTCTACATCTTTTAATTTCTAGGAGTAGTATTTCTAAAGAAAAATCCTAACGGAAATAAAAAAACGCAAAATATCTTTCTTTTTTTTTTGGATTTTTGATACATTTTCAAATACAAAATATGAAGTAATAACAAAAGACTCAACAAACATAACTAGACTATGACAGACTCTAGCATCAACTAAATGACTGAAATGAACAATATACTCAAAAAAAACTCTTCAGGCAGCTCCTGAATGCAGTGGTCCTAGGGTATTTATTATGCTCAAACTCCGGTAAGTGGATTCAGACCTGTATGAGAAAACTTTAAACCAACATTATGTGAGACAATAACACTCCCTACTGGATACATGTAAGACATGATTGAGGCTATTTTGCAAAATAGCTTATTTAGCCAAAAGGTGGCTAGAAGTGCAAAATTTGGCTAAGACCCCGCAAAGCCAAGAATTTAAGGTTTATTAGGAAGACCGGACCCTATGTGGGCTGCCTACGTATCCCGCCCCTAAAGACGAGAATCAGGTATGTGTAGTTCGGGCAAATTGGATACTGGCAAGAATTAAAAAAACAACTAAATTAGAAAAAATATTTTTTTTGACTCTTTTTTTTTTGAAAAATGATGAAACATGTACTCTTTTTGGATTTTTTTTCCTTTTTCCTTTTTTTTTTGATTTTCCGATTTTCAGAAAATGATGAAAAAGTACAAAATCTTTTTGAATTTTTCCTGTTTTTTTTTGTCTTTTTCTTAACAAAAATATGACAGAAAACATAACTGGGCCCTACTTGCTTTATTTTCACACTTCATCCTCTCTTTTTTTCTCCTTTTTTTCTTTTTTCATTTACCCTCAGCTATCATTGGTCTGTCAAATGACCCTTTCACCCTTGAATATTGCAAAATGTAGCGCATAGGATGCATCAGGATGGTTTTTTATTTTTTGGGCACACCTGTCCTAGATGGACTCAACCCTTGTGTTGAGTCCCCAAAGTCAAATGCACATGATGCAAACAAGTATTCTTACTAGGGATCCGACATGGGGCTGAGTTATTCTAGGTTCAAAACCTGGTTATGTTGTTCTACCCGAGCGGACAGCTCGAGCCAAGGGGCGCTACGTATCGGGAACCAAAAGACCATCCGGCTTTGTAACGTGTCCGAGCTTCTTCCTAATTTAAGGTATGACACTAACAAAAGAGGAGTCACGCCAACATCCCCGAAGATGAGAAGAGAAGGGTTTTGTAGCAGTTTATATACAGTTTAGATAATATCAACCAGTTCGGGTAGTTCGGGTTCATGCCGGGGTGATCTACCACAGAAGCTATCCACCTTATTAGGAGGATGGTGGAACAGTACAGGGATAGGAAGAAGGATCTCCACATGGTGTTTATTGATCTGGAGAAAGCGTATGATAGGGTTCCTAGGGATGTCTTATGGAGCTGCTTAGAGGATAAAGGGGTCCCGGTTGACTATATTAGGGTGATTAAAGACATGTATGATGGATCTAAGAGTCGGGTTAGGACAGTAGGAGGCGACTCTAAACACTTTCCAGTTATTATGGGGTTGCACCAAGGGTCTGCGCTCAGCCCATTCCTATTTGCCCTGGTGATGGATGCACTGACTCATCATATTCAAGGAGAGGTGCCATGGTGCATGCTATTCGCTGATGACATTATTCTAAGTGACGAGACACGAGGCAGCGTCAACGAGAGGCTAGAGATTTGGAGACATTCTCTTGAGTCTAAATGTTTCAAGTTGAGCAGGACGAAGACGGAATACCTCGAGTGCAAATTTGGAGTTGAGCCGATGGAAGCGGGAGTTGAAGTGAGGCTTGACTCTCAAGCCATTCCCAAGAGGGGTAGTTTCAAGTACCTTGGATTGGTTATTCAGGGGATCGGGGAGATTGACGAGGATGTCATACACCGTATAGGGGTGGGGTGGATGAAGTGGAGGTTAACGTCGGGAGTCTTGTGTGACAAGAAAGTGCCACCGTTACTAAAAGGTAAGTTTTATAGAGCAGTGGTTAGACCTGCAATGTTATATGGAACTGAATGTTGGCTGGTAAAGAACTCACATATCCAGAAGATGAAAGTAGCAGAGATGAGGATGTTGAGGTGGATGTTTGGGCATACAAGGATGAATAAGATTAGGAATGAAGATATTCGAGAGAAGGTGGGTGTGGCCCCCATGGAGGACAAGATGCGGGAAGTAAGACTCAGATGGTTTGGGCACATTCAGAGGAGGAGCACTGATGCACCGGTGAGGAGGTGTGAGCGACTGGCTGTAGTGGGCACGCGGAGAGGTAGAGGGCGACCTAAGAAGTATTGGGGAGAGGTGATCAGACAGGACATGACACGACTTAGGATTACTGAGGACATGGCCCTTGACAGGGAATTATGGAGGTCGAGCATTAAGGTTGTAGGTTAGGGAAAAGTTGTGAATATTTCTACAGCACAATAGAGTGAGACTAGCCAGTTAGGAGTTAGACTAAGAATGTCATTGGTCGTCTATTGATGCAGGGCTTTACCTGCTAGTTTTACTATACCAACCATCTATTTCGTATTTCGTATTCTGTATTTCATATTTCATATCTCTTATACGGCTGTTATTTTATTATGCATTTTTATGGTACTAATATATCGGCTCCTGTTGCTTTTTGAGCCGAGGGTCTCCTTGAAACAGCCTCTCTACCCTTCGGAGTAGGGGTAAGGTCTGCGTACATATTACCCTCCCCAGACCCCACTTGTGGGATTATACTGGGTCGTTATTGTTGTTGTTGTTGTTGTAGATAATATCAAAACGGTAAAAAGCAATATTTAGCACATTAGGCCCAAACATGTAATTAAAACCAGATAATAAATAAAAGCCAAATATAACAATCATTCTAAGCTCGAATTCTTGAATCCTTAACCAGAGATTCTGGGTTCTGATCCCCAGCAGAGTCGCCAGAGCTGTCACACCTCCTTTTTCCTACCCTAGAGGGGATATAAGGGAGTTTTTTTCCCAATTTAAGTGACAATCGAAACGGGATTTATTTATATTATTCAGAGTCGCCACTTGGGATAATTTATGGTGTCCTAAGTCACCGGTTTAGAATCCCGAATCCAGGAAAGATTGACTCTGTTTTACAGTCCGCGAACATAGAAATCCGAGCAAGGAATTCTGTTAACCCGGAAAAAGGTGTTAGGCATTCCTGAGTTCTGTGGTTTTATCACGGTCGCTCAACTATTATTATTGGCCTATTTAACTAATTTTAAAACATTTTTGAACCTATGTGCATTTTATTCCTTTTAAACCGCTTTTAATAATCCAATCATTATACAGCTAATTATTTAATTACACGTTGCGAATTATGTCACGGGAACCGTACCCATGATCTATAACATGTTTATTTTATTAGAAAAATTAAATTATGGTCGGGTCACATCAATATACCCCCGGATTTTAAAAATTAAGCATCACAAGTACATCACGGGAACCGTACCTGTAGCTATGACGGTTTATTTAACTAACGTGCCTAAAGCAAACTACGAAAGTTCAAGGCATTTTGTACATTAGTTAAGATAATTAATATGAGGGCCATAGATTATACGATTCAAATGTACGAATGGCACGCCTCAAAACTATTCGACTAAATGAGCTATGGATATTCATATTAAAGCTAATTTGAAATTAGGCGTCGCAGCTACGTCACGGGAACCGTACCAGTAGTTGTGATGTTTATTATGACGCGCCTAAAGCAAACTACTATGTTCATATGTTATTATTTTCCTAAAGTAACGTGTGAAATCCATTTCATGGCCGAATCAGAAAAATTCCATTACGTGCGGGCCGAATTTTGGACACGCAGACAACATAATTTGTCAACAAGCCAAACCTAAATCTGCACATTCATTTGACTATTCTATTGAAAGACATCATTTTCCTCAAGTGAATTTGGAATAAAATAAAGAAAAAATGTTGGTTCATGTGCTTCAAAAGGAGTGAGTACATATATGATGAGTGTACGACTACAAAATTATTGACACAAATCAGACCATACCAACTCAATCATCAGACCGCACAAGCAGAAGCTACATATCAAAGCTTTATATACTTTATTTCACAAATCAGAAAGACAACGATAACACAAGTTTCATTAATACATAAACGTAAATCCAGTTTATAACAAAAATACATGCCTTTTATGCTATTTCAATATGTATAACAACTGAATTTGAGATCTACTGACAGAATAAAACAAACAGATCGACACAAAAAGTGATCACAAATAACAGTAATGGAAGATATAGAACAAAGCAGGAGACATATTAATACAGAGTTTCCTCCTCAACTAAATATTTTTATAACCAACAATAGTCTACACAAAATTGCCAAAAATTCAAAAGAACTAATACGAAACAACATTGAGAGAGAAGAAGGAATTGACCTCTGTTATCTCGGAAAAATGCGACTATGCTACATGACCGGAGAACGGAACCTCAACCACAGACCGACGATAGTCTCGAACGGAACATTTTTCTGATCTACAACAACCAGCAAACAGCCCAAAATAAACTCGATTCACTCAAATTCTATAGTCGAGATCCAAATCCCAAATCAGAACTGATGAAGCAGATGCTATTTATATTTTTCTAATTGATAATTTAGAGTTAAAAATCAGTGGAAAGTGAAAAATGAAGAACAGTCCCTAAAGGAAACTCTAATTTTTAATTTCTCTGTTTCTGTCCGGTTCGAGTGCTTGATTAAATTTTTGGATTGCTCATTCTTTGACTCGACAGTTTCACAATTACCACAGAATGAACCCATCATCTGTTGGTAATTTCGATAACCATCCTTGACCAGTGAAGAGAGGTGAAAAGAGAGAGAGTGTTCGAGAGTGAGGGGGATTATCCGTTTGCTGAAAAAGAAGCAAAACGATGGGGGAAGGGTCCAAGAAGATGGGATATCAGGGGTGGGGTGTTTTTTATGTCAGCGGCGCCTGCAACTTTTTGGTGTTCATTTTTTGGGATTTAGGTTTAGTCCCCTCTCATGAAATGGTTGATTGTCCTAGGGATATTAGAGTCTAATTGTTTTATAGGGTTTTTTTAGGTTAGGGGGTATGGACCTAGGAATTATGGGCTTGAGAATTATGGGCTAGGTCCAAAATTAGGATTAAAAATGGGTTGCTCGAGCCCAAGTTTTATTCTTTCTCCGCGAACGAGACTAAAAATACGATCTCATTTATTAATTAGTCCTACTTAAGTAAAATAACTGTTAAAATAAGACTAACCATTAAAACAAAACTATTTTGGTATTTTTCAAGATTTAAAATGACTACAAAACATTAATGAAACTATTTTTGTAATTTTAATTTTCTTGTAATAAAATAAAGTAGAAGAGTCAAAATTAGTTGAAATAACGATATTAGGCCTAAATTAAATATTTACATACTAAAATATAAAAATCTTGGAGAGGGTCAAAAATCACATGTCTATAGGTTCCGAGGGCGAAGAAGCTTCCTCCGACAAGGACCGCGCTGCTTAGGCCAAGTAATTCTCGCTTTTGTTTTGAGGCCGATCGCCCTTTGTAAAGAATTTTTTTGATCGGGCCATGTGGCCATTGTAATAAGCTTTTGACATATACAAAGATCTTTTCCTCTTTATGTCTTGTTCTGTGAAATTTCATTTCATTTCTGTCTCATGAAATTTATGCCTTATGAAATTGTTATTCATAGGTTCGAGGTTTGGACAATTTGACCGAAATCGAACTAGCATAGTTTTTGCAATCGAGTGAGTGCTTGCTCGGACTCGAAATAAGGTAACTCATAGGTTTTATTTGAACGAGGAAGATCTTTCGAACTCAATGCAAAAAATAGCCCTTAGGCTTTTGTGTTAGGCCGATATGGCCTTTGTAAAAAGAATGTTTACGACTTTTTCCCCCTTTTTCGGCTTGAAAAGTTTTTATTTGTATTCGCAAAATCTGTAATGCCTTAGCATGAAATAAGGGATTGTTCAAGAGTTGAGCAGTTTTATACTCATTAGAGTTTTTAAGGATTGATATTATCGAATCCCTTTATAATTTTGCCGAGGGTAGCACTTTAACCGGTTTGCAAAAATATTTGAAGGCCTGTTTTATTACGGAATTCGGACGTCTCTGAACCTTGTTAATTTGGTGTAGCCTTCTTATTTGGGACTTGCCTCTTAGGATTATATTCCCTTTCTGCTTCGAGCTTGTCCGAAGTGTCAGTCCCCGAGTAGGGTAGCTATGACCTATAAAAATCGAGGGTCGCCTTTAAGGTCTTATGATCTCGAAGTTTTAATAGTTTGATCTCTTTTATTTTTTGGACATTAGTACCCGAGCGTGGGGTTCCGTTATGATCAGCCCTTAAGCTTGTTCACATAATAGATCAATAGTACGAAATTATAAAGTAGAAAAAAAAATTCTAACGCATGAGATATCGGCAAGGAAAAATACTTCTTTCAATAGATGATTATACATGTGTACATGTTTCATGATATGGCTCGAGTAACCTATATGGGCACGGTTCGTTCGATTGTTTGGCCCTTATAAAATTTACCTATCGAGACCCTGCTGTTACGAAGTAATTTCCTTGCAACAAAGTTGACATTGAAGGGTAATCCCCCCCCCCAAGTATTCGAGATTGATTTTAAAGAAGCCTCGGATACTATTGAATTTTTCTAAGTTAGCACGATCAATGGTTTCCTCGTTAAAAACCTTGCCAGAAAAACCCATTTGGGACAAAAAACAGTTTAAGGAAAAAAGAGAGCAACGCGTGCTTTCAGACCTAAAGACTTTGTATTGAAGAATCCACGTCGTTCTTGATCGAACACCTGGAATTTGTTAGTTTAAAATATAAATGAAAATGAAGAAGGTCTTACCTTAGCAGTAGTACCACTTTAGAAGTGACATGTTCCAATTGTTTGGTAATGGTTTGCCGTTCATAGTGTTGAGCTTGTAGGATCCCTTTCCGATGATGTCGAGGACCTGATATGGTCCTTCCCAATTTGGACCCAATTTCCTTCATTTGGGTTTCGAGTGTTGAGGGTGACTTTTCTTAGCATCAAGTCCCTAATTTTAAAGTGTCGAAGATTTGCTCTTCGGTTGTAGTACCTTTCGATCTGTTGTTTTTGTGCCGCCAATCGAATGAGGGCGGCCTTGCATCTTTAATCTAACAATTCTAGGCTCGTATTCATGGCCTCGTTATTTGATTATTTTGTTGCATATCGAAACCTGAGGCTAGGTTCCCCTACCTCGACCAGGATAAGGGCTTCAACACAATATATCAAAGAGAACGATGTTTTCCCGTACTAGATTTCGACGTCGTGCGGTACTCCCAAAGAACCTCGGGCAATATCTCTCTCCATTTTCCCTTAGCATCGGTCAATCTTTTCTTAAGATTTTGAATGATGGTTTTGTTGGTTGATTTGCCTTGTCCGTTCCCACTGGGATGGTATGTCATTGATAGAATCCTTTTAATCTTATGATCCTCGAGAAATTTAGTCACTTTGCTGTCGATGAATTGCTTTCCGTTATCACACACGATCTCGACAAGCATCCCGAATCAGCATATAAGCTTGTCCCAAATGAAGTCTATGACTTATTTTTCTCTGACTTTTTCGAAAGCTTGTGCTTCAATCCACTTAGAAAAATAATCAGTCATAAATAAAATAAACTGAGCTTTACCTGGGGCCGACGATGTCCATTCCCCATTTTGTAAATGGCCATGGGGATAAGACCGAATAGAGCTGATCTTCGGGATGGTGAATCATCGACGCATACCTTTGATATTTATCGTACTTTCGAACGAATTCTTTTGAATCTTTTTCCATATCAGCCCAATAGTACCCTGCTTTGATGACTTTGTGAACCAGTGATTTGACATCGGAGTGGTTCCCACAAGTGCCTTCATGAATTTCCCGTAGGACGTAGATGGTGTCTCCTGGTCCCAAACATATCGCCAATGGCCCATCAAACATACTCCTGAATAACGTTCCATCCTCGGCCAAAGTGAACCGTGCAACATTGGTGCGTAAAGTTGTTAACTCCTTCGGATCTAACGGGAGTTTCCCGTTCTTTAGGTAATCAATGTACTTGTTCCTCTAATCGTAGGTCAAACTTGTAGAGTTTATTTCGGCATGGCCTTCTTCAATTACTGATCTCAATAGTTGTACGATAGTCCCCGAGTTAAGTTTGTCATCCTCGACCGATGACCCCAAGTTTGCAAGGGCATCAACCTCGTTGTTCTATTCCTGAGATATGTGTTGTAAGGTCCATTCTTTAAATCGATGTAAAGTTACTTGTAGCTTGTCCAAGTATCTCTACATTCGATCTTCTCGGACTTCAAAAGTTCTGTTGACTTGGTTTACCACAAGTAGAGAATCAAATTTGGCCTCGATGACCTCTGCTCCCAAACTTTATCCATCTCGAGACCTGCAATCATGGCCTTATACTCGACCTCATTGTTAGTTAACTTTGAAGTTTTGATAGACTGTCTAATTATGTTACCCGTGGACTTCAAAATGATGCCCATCCCGGACCCTTTCACGTTTGAAGCACCATCCGTGAAGAGGGTCCACACCCTTGATGATGTACCCAATTTTAGTAACAGTTCCTTTTCGACCTCGGGTACGAGGGCTGGCATGAAGTTGGCCACGAAGTCTACCAAGATTTGGGACTGGATAGTCGTACGGGGTTGATACTCGATATCATACCCGCTGATCTCAATGGCCTATTAGGCCAATCGACCCAAGAGTTCATGTTTGTGCAAAATATTGCGAAGGGGATAAGTAGTTATGACATAAATCGGGTGGCATTGGAAATATGGTTTTAATTTCCTAGAAGTGCTTATTAAAGCAAGCGCTAATTTCTCTAGGGATGGGCATCGGATCTCGGCCTCACCTAAGGTCCGACTAACATAGTAAAAAGGGAATTGCCTACCTCTTTCTTCTCGAACTAGGACCTAACTTACCGCTATTTCCGAGACCGCTAAGTATAAGTAAAGTTGCTCGTCTGCTATCGGGGTGTGAAGCAGTGGAGGGTTTGACAGGTATCACTTCAGTTCTTCTAAGGTTTGTTGGCCTTCCAGGGTCCATGCAAAATTGCTCTTCTTCTTAAGCAGTGAGAAGAAACGGTGACTTCTATTTGAGAAAGTCGAGATGAATCGCCCTAGGGCGGCTATGCGTCTGGTTAGACTCTGCACGACCTTCACATTATCTACGACTTTGATATACTCGATAGCTTTAATTTTATCGGGGTTGATCTCGATCCCCCGATTGGACACCATGAAGCCGAGAAACTTGCCCGAGCCGACCCCAAATGCACACTTTTCTGGGTTGAGTTTCATGTTGTATCTTCTTAGTATATCGAAAGTCTCCTGCAAATGTTTCAAATAGTCCTCTACTCACAGGGACTTAACTAGCATGTCATCAATATAAACTTCCATAGATTTCCCTATTTGTTCTTCGAACATTCGATTTACTAGGTGTTGATAAGTTGCACCATCATTTTTTAGTCCGAACGGTATTATGTTATAATAATAAGTGCCGTATTTAGTGATAAACGAAGTCTTTTCCTGATCCTCCAGTTTCATCTGTATTTGATTGTACCCGGAGTAGGCATCGAGAAAATTGAGAATCTTGTGGTCGGTCGTGGCATCGATCATGAGATCTATGTTCGGCAAAGGAAAAGAATCCTTAGGGCAGGCCTTGTTCAAGTTTTTATAGTCTATGCACATTCTAAGTTTATTTCCCTTCTTAGGGACCACCACTACGTTTGCTAACTATTCGAGATATTTTACTCCCCGAATGGACCCTATTTTGAGAAGTTTGGTTACCTTGTCCTTGATGAATGTATGCTTAACCTCGGACTGGGGTCTTCTCTTTTGCTTTACTGGATGGAACTTCGGGTCCAAGCTTAGTCTATGGGTGGTGATCTCTAGTGGAATCCCTGTCATATCGAGATGGGACCAAGCAAAATAATCTATGTTATCTAAAAGGAATTGAATAAGTTTTTTCCTGAGCTCGGGATTTAACCTCGTGCCTAGGTATACCTTTCGATCGGGCAGATGCTCGATCAATATGATTTGTCCCAACTCTTCGACCATTGACTTCTTTGCGTCAGAATTGTCGGGTATTATGAAGGTTTGAGGTATCATATAATCATCATCCTCAAAAGTTTCTTGCTCCTCCGATCGGGCCGAAGCCAGTGCCTGTGATTTCTATTTGACTTCCTGCTTTCCCTTCGACTCTGATCCTTTTGTTGATAAAAGCGCTAATACCGGTATCACCATACACCATTTTAACTCCTTCCGATGTTGGGAAATTCAGGACTTGATGAAGTGTCGAGGGAATTGCCCTCATGTTATGGATCCAAGGCCTTCCGAGCAGTGCGTTGTACCTCATGTCACCCTTGATCACATGGAACTTTGTTTCTTGGATGGTCCCATCCACATTTACTAGCAAAACAATTTTCCCTTTGGTGGTTTCACTCACCATGTTGAAGTCGTTAATACTCGAGCTGCAGGCACAATTTGATCTTGTATGCCGAGTTGCTCTACGACCTTAATCGAATAATATTGGCCGAGCTACTTGGATCAATCAACACACGTTTAACTTAAATTTTATTCATAAGGATAGATATTACCAGTGCGTTATTATGAGGTTTTTTCGATCCCTTCTGCATCCTCATCGTTGAAAGACACGGTCTCTTCCAGTAAGTAGTCCAGAGTCCGTTTTTATTTTGTGATTGTCACCTTGGTGCGTTTGAATATCGGTCCTTGGGGAATATCGACCCCTCCGATGATCATGTGAATCACGTGATGTGGCTCTTCTTGCTCGTTCTATTTATTTGAATTTCTGTTTTTGAAGTGGTTCTTGGCCCGATCACTTAAGAATTCTTGAAGGTGCCCCTCATTGAACAGTTGGGCTACTTCCTCCCTTAGTTGTCTGCAATCTTCTATTTTATGTGCATGGTTGCCGTGATACTTGCATATTTGGTTTGGGTTTCTTTGGGCCGGATCGGTCTATAGAGGTCGAGGCCACCTGGTATCTTTGATACGCCATATGGCCGATATTATGGCGGAAGCATCTACGCTGAAGTTATATTCTAATTGTCGAGGTGCTTCTTTAGACCCGGCATCCCTATCGAAACCACTCTTGCTCATGAGCCCTCGGGAGCTTTGTCCTCGATCATTCTTTCTATCATTCCGAGTGGGGTTGTGTCCAGACTCGCTATTTCTCCGATCTCTTTCGTATGGCTGATATCAGTCTCTGTTCGATTGTGGTTCCCGATCGACATCCCTTTTAACTCTGTCCACGGGCCTGTTGGGATAAATCGAACCAATTGGAGCCCCCAATCGATCGTCTTCGACCCTAATCTTTGACTGATATCGATTATATACATCGGACTAAGTGATGGTTGGATATTCAATCAAGTTCTGCTTTAATTGTTGTGAAGCTATTGAACTTCGTTCGTTAAGACCTTAAGTGAAGTCTTGAACAACCTAATCGTCGGTGTCCAGTGGAAAATCCATCCGTTCCATTTGAAGTCAAGATACGAATTCCCTGAGCATCTCGTTGTCTTTTTGCCTTACCTTGAATAGGTCCGATTTTCTAGTTGCAACCTTAATGGCTCCAGCATGTGCCTTCACAAAAGAATCTACAAGCATAGCAAATGAATCAATAGAATTAGGTGGCAAATTATGGTACTATATCATGGCACCCTTTGATAGATTTTCTCTGAATTTCTTCAGCAACACAGATTTAATATCGTGATCTTCAAAGTCATTTCCCTTAATGGCGCACGTATATGAGGTGATGTGTTCGTTTGGATCTGTCGTCCTGTTATACTTTAAAATCTCGAGCATACGAAACTTCTTTGGGATTGGCTTCAGAGCCGCACTTGGGGGGAAAGGTTTTTGAACAACCTTTTTGGAATCAAGTCCTTTCAATACCGGTGGTGCCTCCAGGATTTGGTCGACCCTAGAGTTATAAGTTTCCACCTTCTTATCATTTTTCTCGATCTTCCTTTTCCCTGTCTCGATTCACTTCACCAGCTCCTCGAGCATTTTTACGATAGCTGGAGTAGTTTTTGTTTCCCCTCTGTTCGACCTCTTTGGCACCGATTCGGATCTGTGAACAACTTCTTATGATGGCTCGAACTTGATCCTGCTTGGTGCACGATTCTGATTTTCGAGTTGTGCTATTGCAGCTTGTTGAATCTGCAACATTTCGAATATCATTCGAAGGCTAATTCCGCCTTCTTCACCGCTCTATGCATTTTGATCCGCTGTTCGAGCATATCTGCGGACGCTATTTTTGGGATCGACGCCCAAATTTCCATTAATGGCGATATGGGAGCTGACGTCGATCGGATCCACGGCCGGCACTCCACCGGGATCGACTGGAGGTACTCCGTTTCCTGGGGCAGCTATGTCTTCATTCTCGCCATGGAGATCAAGGTCGTTGTCTCTGTGTGTGGGTGCTACTTGGGAGTTTGACATGTTGATCCTGAAATCAAAGACACTTTAAAGAACATGCGTAAAATAATGTGTGTTACAAAAATTGTACCAGGCAATCACTATTATCCTTAGCCCCACGGTGGGCGCCAAATTGTTTACCCTTAAAATCTCTCTCTCTCTATATATATATATATATCTGGGTTGTGATTATGACTTTTCTTAATTCTTGCATTTGCTTCAACATATGATGATTCACTTTCTTGCAAAATCAAATTTTCCCTTGCCCTTTTGCTATCACTAATTAGTAACGGGTTCATAAGTTAGACATTATGGATTTTGAGTTGAAATAATAACTAGTGTAATTGTAGGAAATCCTTTGTAATTTAGATTCTCATTCTAATGACATTTTGTTAATTATCATACCATTCGAGGATAATATTTGAAGATTAGCTAATGTATCGAATATGAATCCAACCTTAATTCAAATATTGAAATTCTTGAATAGTCATGAGAAGTTTCTCCTATTTGGAATGTTAAAGCAAAGAAGAAAGAACTGTAAAGAATGAAAAAAGTTGGAATGCTCCAACTCTTAACCAGAGCGCACACCAAAGACCACTGCCATTTATTTATCATCAAAGTCAAAATCATTTCTTTTTGTAAGTGGATCTCCAATTTTTTGGAATGCTCAAATTTGTCCTTATACTAGAGGTGTTCTAGAAACGTTCATCGATCAGTTAATTCGTTCTAATTTTATTCTTCATCCTTGATGTATAAGGAGCAACAGGATGGACATGTGATTTCCACATAACATAAAGGAAAAACTTCCATGCCGACAGAAACGTGATATATGTAATTTTATGTATCTTTAATTCTATTTATATTTATTTTCACACACATACACACATATATATATTAATCATATGTGTGTTTATATATGTGTGTATATATATAGTTCTGTCTCGAAATAGTGAGTCCCATCAAAATTACAAATCCATGATTAAATCAGCCACTTGCACATAATAAAGTACCCACTATTGCTTGCATTAGGATAGACTGTCTACATAACACCTCTTGGAGTGCCGTTCAGGAGCGAAGCTACAGCCAATCAAGGGTGGTCAACTGATCATTGATGATAGGCTAGAAACCTGCATTTTAGCAGTAGTTTATATTTTAATTACTGATTTTTACGTATGTTTGAGCTTAAATGATGATGATTTGCACTTATTACGTGTTTTATGCCTTGCAGATAATGATTCTGAGTTAAAAAGATAAATTGGAGCTAAATCGAATAATTTGGAGCTTTGAAGTCTAAGTAAAAGTCAAAGAATTAAACTGGGATTGCATCCGGAGCTCGTGGACCAGCGTTGCATATGAAAGTTGGAAGAAAGCACATCCGTCAGAGCAAAATGTACTAGTACATCGCACAAGGCGTGGCATTAAGCGTCGCATGAGTACAAAAGTTTTTCAGAAGTTTAAGAAGTTTAGAGACTTGCAGTTTTTAGGTCTGACAGAAAAATACACTAATATGACGCAGGGCACATGGCATAGTGCGACGCGTTATACAAAAGTCTGTTAGACAAGTGGAGTTCAAAAGTTTGCAACTGAGTAAATTATACTAATACGACGCATAGTGCGATGCATGATGCGACACATGAAGTGTAAAAAGTTTGCAGGTTTTCCTACATCGGCTCAAAGAGGGTAGTTTCGTCCGGGTTCGTTCCTACTTGGTATAAATACACTAGAAACATGTTTTTTGAGGGGATTTTTGACCTACGAAAGATTGGAAGAGCACTGGAGACTCAAAGCAGAAGAAATCATGATTCTTTCCTCAAGTCAACACCCGAGTTTAGATTGAATTCATATTTTCTTATTATTCAACTTTATTTTCTATGAATTTCTCCATGAATATGGAGTAGTTTACCTTAGGGTTTGACGAATATAGTGGATTGACTGATATTTATGGATTTAACTCTAGTTCTTTGCTTGAATTCGTTTATGGAGTTTTAAATTGATTGCAACTTTATTCACCGATTTATTTAATCGAAAGAGGAATATTTTGGTGATTTTCTTTGCATTATTTTGTCGGCTTAATTCAGTGATTCTTATAAACAATCGAAAGAGCTTGTTGAATTGCTGATTAAATCAAATTAGGAGAATATTCGGGAGACATTTTCCTGAAGACTAATCCATTAACGCATGCTTGCATATGTTCATAGTGCTTATATTAGTTCACATAGTAGAGCTAAGATTTAATTGAGAGAGGAGTCTTAACTACACGTTTGAACTAATCATCGAGTGAATTCGTGAGAATCATTAGAACTTAGAGTGAATTGAACTAGAGTTAGATCCAAATAGCTATCTTTCACCTATCCTATCATGACCCTTATTTCTCCCATTGATATTCGGTGTTGATCAACTCTTGTCTTTCTGTGATCAATTGCTAATTGTTTTAGTTTCAAAGTTAATTTTAGTTATTAATCATCCCAACCAAAGTATTAATTATCTTGAATAGCGTTAAGCTAGAAATTACTTGAGCATTGTTTTAATCCAATCCCTGTGGAGACGATAATTAAACTATACTATCTTTGGCTAGCGAGCATCAATTTCGTATTGTGTTTTGCGCTCATCAAATTTTGGCGTCGTTACCGGGGATTGGCAATCAATTGTGTTCAAAATAGTTTTGATGCTAATTCAGGAACCTATTTTATTGGCAATCAATAGTGTTCAAATCTCACTTGTGTGCAGGCAACATGTTTAACTTCTCTGGTGTATGACTCGATCTTCTTCAAAAGAAGTGATTCCATACAATCCAGAGGTGGAAAAGCATCTGCGACAATTAAGGAAAGAGAAAGAACTCACCGAAAAGTTCTTGGGGAAACCTTTAACCCAAGAACACATGGCTAATAACGATGACGACGAGGTAGATTTAGCTACAAGAGAGATAGCACAACATAGAGAAGAAGCTGCACAAATAGTAGCTGAGGCAGCCCGTGGAGTTGCTGATTAGACCATCAAAGATGATGGGGGTCGAAGATTAAATTTTAATCGACCCTTGGTTGAAGACCAATTCGAAAATATAGGACTCAAGCCTGGTAGAGCATTGGGTGATTATACCAGACCAGTCTACAATCAGGGACTAACCTGTGTCAGACATCCACCCGTAGAAATAAATAATTTTGAGTTGAAGCAAGGTTTGCTTCAAACTATTAAGAACAATTGTGTTTTCAGAGGGAAGGTGAATGGAGATCCTAACATTCACTTGATGGATTTTGAGGAAATCATGAACACCTTCCAGTACAAAAGATGCAGTCTACTTAAGGGCAATCCCCTTTTCACTGAAGGTGATGCGAAGCACTAGCTTCATCTATTGGAAGATATGACTAAAAAGTTCCTTAACAGATATTTCTCAGCTACAAATAAAATTCAGAAGGAAAATTCACAACTTCTGCCAGAAGGATACTAAAATAGTTTTCGAGGCTTGGGATAGAATCAAGGAGATAGTGAGAAAGTGTCAGCATAATGGGATTGAATTGTGGATGCAACTCCAGGACTTTTGGGATGGACTGACACCTTCGTCACTATCAACTCTGAGCAGTGCAGTTGGAGATCCTTTAATGAAGAAAACTCCTGAGGAGATTGTTGCAATTCTTGATGAGCTCTCTAAAGATGCTAACCAATGGCCCGCTGAGAGTAATTATAGAAGAAAATCAGTTGGGGTTCACCAATTGGATTCTAACACATCAGTGCAAGCCCAACTAGACTTCATGGCCAAAGAGATAAGAAAATTGACCTTAGCCAAGGTCCAGATCCAACCATCATCAGTTTGTGACTTCTGTGGAATGGGTCATCCAACGCATGGGTATCAGGCCTCAGCTGCAGATGAAGTGGTAAATGTTGTGGGAAGTTTTGACAGAGGCAACTATCAGAGTGGTAATAATTTTAACTCTATGGGGCAAAGACACCCAGGCTTTCTTGGAATTCATCAAATGGTAGTCTGAACTTATGACAAAAGAATAATCTGAGACCCTAGGGACAAGGAGCTCCAAGATTTTAGAATCAGCAAAGGTAATAATACCAGCCTCCACATTCTAATCAGTCTAGCATGGAAGATCTAATGAAGGCTTTCATTATTAAGACAAATGAGAGATTTGAAACCATGGTGCAGCTATTTGAAACTTAGAGAGGCAAGTGGGGCAGATTGCTAGTCTGTTATCCAAGAGGTCTCCCGGAACCCTCCCAGTGGATACCGAAATTAATCCAAAGGAAATAATAAATGCAGTATCTTTGAAGAATGACAAAGTATTGCAAGATCTGTTGGTAGCAAAGAATAATGAGTTGACCGAAAATCAAGTTAAGAATAAACGAGAGCAGAAAAATGATGAGCATCATAGGAATAAAGTAAGGTAGAGCAAGAGGATGATTTGAAGAAGAAGAAGAACAAATCTCAAGTTCCAACAAGGAAGAAGAAAGATAAACAAAGATGTAATTATGAGATCGAATAGAGTAAATATATGTATGCTCTACCTTTCCCTCAGAAGCAAAGAAGAGAGAAGCTGGACAAATAGTTTGGGCGTTTTCTAGAAGTGCTCAAACAGGTGCATGTTAATGTACCTTTTACAAATGCCAGCATATGCTAAGTTCTTAAAGGAGATATTATCCAATAAGCGAAAAGTAGAGGAGACATTGGTAGTCAATCTCATAGAGCATTGTAGTACTATTCTGCAAAATAAGCTCCCTTAAAAGCGTGGAGATCTAGAGAATTTTACTATACCTTGCTGTTTAGAAAGTACAAAATTTGAAATATCTTTGTGTGTTTTAGGTGCTTCCATTAATCTTATGCCTTTGTCTATTTATAGAATATTTGAGGGAGAAATTGGAGAAATCAGATCTATACCCATGTCCTTGCAGCTGGCGGATCAGACCACAATCATACCTGAATGAATAGTAAAGGATGTGCTAGTTCGAATGGACAAATTTATGTTCCCTGTGGATTTTATCGTGGTGAACATGGAAGAGAATAGGGAAGTCTCACTGATTCTAGAGAGATCTTTCTTGGCTACTGGCAGAATAATTCTGGACATTCAAGCAAGATAGCTCATGCTTATAGTGGGAGAATTAGGGGTGGTCTTTAAGATGGAATGAGAAATAGAGCCCCTAAAAGAATCAACTGGAGAGAATAAGTATTATAAGTGTGGGATGTACCCAATGAAGATAGAAAAGAAGCTATCAGCATAAATGTGTGCACTAGGTCGGGTGTGCAAAGGAGATCCTGACTTCGATTCAGACCCCGACTAGATGTAACAAGGGAGTTTTCTTTACCTCTTGCCTTTTATTTGTATGTCATGGGGACATGCTATAATTTAAAGTGTGGGGTGGGGGATGTAAATATGTACGTGTATGTTTGTTTTCTTGTGTTTTGCTTGAAAATATAAAGTAATTTGACTTTTTCCGACGATGGATTTCCTCGATTGTCTTCTTGAGGATCAAAGTAGATTTTTTCTTAGGTAGTGTAACAATTCTCCCTTGATTTTGTTTGTGTTGCAGTTCTTTTCCAAGGATTTTACTTGAACCGGGTGTAGTTAATTTTTTTTTATTACGATTAGTGAAGTCTTGTGTTATGGTATTAAATGAAGATGACTTTTCTTGACTTTGTTATGCCTTGAGAGTAGTGAGTGCCTTAGTTGTGATGCCTAGGCTCAATTCTTGACCCATGTAAAAGTGCGTGAATTTGGTTGATTTTGATGTTGCTTAACTGCTTTGACTAGAGAGCCGGGATAGATTTGGTCCTAAGTGAGTTATGTGCCAATGTGTGTGTGAGATTTTGTTGATATTCTGTACATGTCAGTTGATATCTAGAACTTGCCTCGTGTGTTTGCAAAGCGAAATAGCAATCTTGCTCAGTCTAGGAAGTGATATAGGCATTCCTTTGTTGAGCCAATAAGAAGTTTATGACCCGCTTAATTGTTGTGTATCATGCTTAGCCCCTTTGAGTCTATAATCCTATTTCTTTGGTAACTACACTACAAGACTGATCCATTTTGTTTGAATTAACTATTTGTTTGAACCTTTTATCTTTTTTGAGCACTTGACATTGTTATGAGCGTGTGAAAGGCTAAGTGAATGTAAGGTTGGGTTTTCGAGTGCAACTAAGAAATATATAGATAGGTGCACTATTTGAAAAGTTAAGAGAATCACTTATAAGGAATTGAAAGAAGAAAAAACGAAGTTGCTTGAAAAAAAAATCAGAACTTAGAAAGAGAAGAAAAAGAGTTTGTATATGCATTAGAAAAAAATTGATTCCTTGCTAGTGGTATGTTCTCATTGTGTCTGTGTTTAAAGAAATTAGGAGCTTGATGTTATTATGTGTGAAGGTTGGGTTTTGGTTCAACACAAGTGTGGGATTTAAATTGTTAATGTACATGTATTAAAGTGCTTAGGGAGGTGTAGTCACTATCTTCAAATGTATCCTACCCGTCTCGCAGCCTACATTACAACCAAAATAAAGTCCTACTTGATCTTTGACCGAATAAGCGCAATTAGTAGATGTAAAACGGCCGAGCCTATGGTACGTTTTCTGTGGCGCGTGAATTTTATTTCTGAGAGTGAGTTAATTCTTTCTATCTTGAGTTTCTATTTTTTTTAATGTAATTATATGAGGAACTATTGTCTATTTTTTGTTGTGAGTCCACATAACTTGTGAAGGAAAGGTAATGACGATGACCTCTGTGTTAGAGTAAGTGAGCAGGTTGTGAAAGATGCGTGGTGCTTTTGACTCGAGCTTTGAGGCTAGGATATTATGATATGGTGCTTAGTATGCTTTAATAAAATTCTTGGCATGATGCATTAGGGAAGTTTTTTGATGAACAAGTCGTCCATGTGTGAAGTGTAGTTTGATTGCTCGAGGACGAGAAATGATCTAAATGTGGGGTGTTGATGGTAGGCTAGAAACTCGTGTTTTAGCCGTAATTTACACTCTAATTACAGTATTTTACATGTGTTCGAACTTAAATGATGGTGATTTTCACTTATTACGTGTTTTATGTCTTGCAAGAAATGATTTCGAGTTAAAAAAATAAATAAATTGGAGCCAAATCGAAATATTTGGAGCTTTGAAGTCTGAGTAAAAGCCAAAAAGTTAAACTGTGATTGCATCCGGAGCTCGTGGACTAGCGTTGCATATGAAAGTTGGAAGAAAGTGCATCGGCCGGAGCAAAATGTACTTGTACATCGCACAAGGCGTGGCATTAAGCGTCGCATTAGTACAAAAGTTTGTCAGAAGTTTGAGAAGTTCAGAGACTTGGAGTTTTTGGGTCTGACAGAAAAATACACTAATATGACGCAAGGCGTGTGGCATAGTGTGACGCATTAGTACAAAAGTCTATAAGACAAGCGGAGTTTAGAGATTTTGCAACTGATTAAATTACACTAATGCGACGCATAGTGCGATGCATGATGGGACACATGAAGTGTACAAAGTTTGCAGGTTTTTCTACTTCGGCTCAAAGAGAGTAGTTTCAACCAGATTCGTTCCTACCTGGTATAAATATACTGAAAATATGTTTTTTTAGGGGACTTTTGACCTACAAAAGATTGGAAGAGCACGGGACACTCAAAGCACAAGGATTCATCATTCTTTCCTCAACTCAACACCCGAGTTTGGATTGAATTCATATTTTTTTATTATTTAACTTTATTTGTGATGAATTTCTCCATGAATATGGAGTAGTTTACCTTAGGGTTTGACGAATATAGTGGATTGACTGATATTTATGGATTTAACTCTAGTTCTTTGCTTGAATTCGTTTATGGAGCTTTAAATTGATTGCAACTTTATTCACCGATTTATTTAATCGAAAGAGGAATATTTTGGTGATTTTCTTTGCATTATTTTGTCGGCTTAATTCAGTGATTCTTATAAACAATCGAAAGAGCTTGTTGAATTATTTATTAAACCAAGTTAGGAGAATATTCGAGAGACGTTTTCCTGAAGACTAATCCATTAACGCATGCTTGCATATGTTCATAGTGCTTATATTAGTTCACCTCGTAGAGTTAAGATTTAATCGAGAGAGGAGTCTTGACTACACGTTTGAACTAATCATCGAGTGAATTCGTGAGAATTATTAGAACTTTAGAGTAAACTGAACTAGAGTTAGATCCCAAATAGCTATTTTGCACCTATCCTGTCATGACCCTTATTTCTCCAATTGATATTTTGGTGTTGATCAACTCTTGTCTTTCTGTGATCAATTGTTAATTGTTTTAGTTTCATAGTTAATTTTAGTTATTAATCATTCCTACCAAAGTGTTAATTATCCCGAATATCGTTAAGCTAGAAATTACTTGAGCATTGTTTTAATCTAATCCCTGTGGAGACGATAATTAAACTATACTATCTTTAGCTAGCGAGCATCAATTTCGTATTATGTTTTGCGCTCGTCAACCACCCTTCATCGAAAAATTACATTGTATATATAAGTAAAATACTAGATTTTAGAGGTATATAACATATATTGAATACTCTTTCTCGAAAACTTTTTTCACTTCTTTCAAGTTTGAACAGCCTTAGGAAAATTTCAAACTTCGCCACTAATACCGTTCTTCTCTGGGCCCTGCAAGAATACAGAATGTCTTGTGCACCTAAAGCCTATTTTGCATATAATAAAGTAAAACAAACTGATGAATGGCAGCAGAATCTAGAAAATCTTAAACGTAGGTAAATATGGAGAATGACTTGGGCACCAAGCATAAGGGACCATTTCTGCTTCAGTTGATCGAGCTATTTATAGAACTGCAGCCCTTCTTTTATACTCTTCTGTTTCTTCAAAAGTTAGATACTTCTATTTAATGACTTAACAGTGGCAGAAAGTTCTA
Organism: Nicotiana tabacum; assembly: GCF_000715075.1. Taxonomy (NCBI): domain Eukaryota; kingdom Viridiplantae; phylum Streptophyta; class Magnoliopsida; order Solanales; family Solanaceae; genus Nicotiana; species Nicotiana tabacum. The sequence goes on from NC_134086.1 coordinate 12,560,354, forward strand.
TTCACTGCCTACATATATGGAAATATTTTTATCTTATTATTCACTCCCTAGTCCCTACATATGGAAATGTTACATTGGATTCTGATTTAGTTAATTACTGCTATTAGCATTAAAAAAGTAGCCTTTTATAAAGAGGCACTTGATTCTTCCAAATTGTGTATTTAATCAAGTGTCACATAGGATACAATAGTTTTGACAAAGAACTTATATTTGTGATAAGAAATTTATATATATATATATATACACACACTATCTCCGATTCAATTTTGATGAGGCAGTTTGATTCGGCACGGAGTTTAAGATTTTTTTTTTTTTGAAAATTGCGGTCTTAAAAGCTTTATGGGGCCATAATATTTGTGTGGTTATAAAAACTTCTCATTAATGGTTGGGTAAAATGAAGAGTTTAAAGTTGAATTATTTCCAAATTAAAAAATGTGTCATTTATTTTAGATCAGACTAAAAAAGAAAGTACCTTATCTAATTTGAAACGGATGGAGTATTAATAATTTATTCAAACCTCTTATGCAAATCTACAGTTACCTAGCTCGTATTAGTTTAGGATTTACGTTATATATAATGACAGTGTAAAGATTTTTCTTAATGTCAGTAAATTATAATATGTGATAGTAGGTTAGTTATAATTATTTTATAGATTGTCTGTTACTAATATGTATAATAAAAATTTAGCTGTAGTCACCTTAAATAATCTGATTGTGTAAATATTTTTCGTGCAGGACTTTCTATTAGCGCTTAATACTTTATTTTTTTAATATCTTATCTTTTATGATTTAGTATATAATAATAGGGAGAAGAGGGTGGTGAAAAGAAAATAAAGAACTTTGGGGGTGTGAAATGCATATTATCGCTTCTTACGTAAGGAAAAGGCGCGTGGATACTCCGTACGGTAGCGTGTGGAAATGAAATTATTATGCTTGTAAAAGAAAAATATTAGAAATTGCATTTCCACGTAGCTAGTGAAAAAAAGGGAATCCAATGTTTCACTGTTTTTCGAGTCTTTAAATGTCGGCTACAACTCATATCGTCTCATGAGTTATTGACGATAATTAACCAGGTGTCCCTTTAAAGGCCTGTGAGTATGATAGATTCATATCTGGTTTATGGTTATCATTGAAATAAAATTATCTGGTTTATGGATTATCTTAATTTGATCTTAATTCTACGACTAAAAGAAGTTTTACAATTATCCACTCTCAGTGTAGGATAAAATAATACCTAATTATGAAATTAAATTAATTTCGAAATTGTTAAGTAAAAATTTAAAAATTTAACCAAACACAGAATAAAATAATAATTTAAATCTAATTTTGAGATTATTATTTCTTATCATATGTACCAAACGACTCCTAATAGATGAAATCTACTGCCTCAAGCCTGCTTAATTAATACGAATTCGTGTCGAGTAGGCTCACTAAAGGATAAAATATTTTCTATCAAGAACTTCTCAATTCTCATGACTCTAAGTCTAAAACCTCTAATTACTCAATCCTCTCACGGTCCTTGATGGTATTCTATTAAGAACATATTTTATAAACATTAGATTTTTCTAATAACATATGCTCAAAGTAAGACTAAAGAAAAAAAGAAAAAAAAGCGTTCACCTTAATTTGTAATAAGAGATCCTTCTAAAGTTAATAAATCAGATAGACTGCTGAAATATTTTCCCAGAAAGTTATATATTAGACAACATTTGTTAAAAAAAAAATAATATTTTTTTTATTTCAAAAAGACGGATTTCTATCTTGTGTTTGTAAGAGTTGTATAATGGGAGCCATATTTTGTCTATTTATAGTTTTGACTTGAGACAAAAGAGGAAAAGAAGAGACAACCGCTCAACTATAGAGCTAACTGAATTTCTATTTACAAGAAGCGAAATTGATTATCTACCATTATACTAGAAGTTTTCGCATTTAATCATGGAGAAAATATAAATAACTATAGTATGCAATATAATAACATGCCGGATGGGATCTAGATAGTATGCAATATATGATTCCAAAAAATATTATATTAGTTGAAGAAACTAAAGAAAATTATCAACAAAAAATTTAAATTACAGAGAAACACTCTAAGAAAATGAGTTATAGGACAAATAAAAGTAAAACAAAATATATACATTGCAAATTTAGCAAATTGAGGTGGTTATACAACATTACAAGCCTAAATGCAAACAATTCATAAATCTAGACTCGATGTTCCAGAAGAATAGTATGATTAATAATGATATAGCATGTATAATTAATAAAGGATAGTTGAATTAGAGTAATGGTACTAGAATGTCATGCTCTATAAGAATATCTCAAAAGACTTACAATCTTTTGAAATTCATACAAATTCAACAAACGACAAAATTCGATAAAAGAAAAAAAAATCACATAAATTGTACCGACTGGTTAAGATTAAGTTTTAGCCATGTTGACACACTGATCACATTACAACAACAACAACAACAACAACAACAAGGACCCAGTATAATCCCACAAGTAGGGTCTGGGGAGGATAATATGTACGCAGACCTTACCCCTACCCCGAAGGATAGAGAGGTTGTTTCCAGGAGACCCTCGGCTCAAAAAAAAAGCAACAGAAGCCGATATATTAGTACCATAAAAATGCATAATAAAATAACAACAATATAAGAGATATGAAATACAGAATACGAAATACGAAATAGATGGTTGGTATAGTAAAACTAGCAGGTAAAGCCCTGCATCAATAGACGACCAATTACATTCTTAGTCTAACTCCTAACTGGCTAGTCTCACTCTATTGTGCTGTAGAAATATTCACAAGTTTTCCCTAACCTACAACCTTAATGTTCGACCTCCATAATTCCCTGTCAAGGGTCATGTCCTCAGTAATCCTAAGTCGCGCCATGTCCTGTCTGATCACATCTCCCCAATACTTCTTAGGTCGCCCTCTACCTCTCTGCGTGCTCACTACAGCCAGTTGCTCACACCTCCTCACCGGTGCATCAGTGCTCCTCCTTTGAATGTGCCCGAACCATCTGAGTCTTACTTCCCGCATCTTGGTCACGCCCGCCTTCTCTCGAATATCTTCCTAATCTTATCCATCCTAGTATGCCCGCACATCCACCTCAATATCCGCATCTCTGCTACTTTCATCTTCTGGATGTACACACTGATCACATTATGGTTAGTATTTAGTTGGATTTCTTTAATCTTGTTAAAGATTTATATGTTAGTAAAAAAATATAAAAAATTTATAATATTAAAAGGAAATGAATCCAAATAAGGTGTAATGGATAGTGAAGATTTACCTAGTTTGGTGATAAGGTGAAATAGTTGTTGTTTTATAAATCTAGAGTTCTATTCTAAAATCAAATGTTGCATTAAATTAAAACTAATCCTTTGTACGAGAAAACAAAAAAGAAAGTGAGGGTCGGAAAAAAAAATACTAAAAATTAAATAAAGAAAATAAGGTGATAAACTCAATATGTCATGAGATATATACATATAATAAAGAAAAGTACATATAAAGTCCCCACCTTACCCTGTTTTTTCCCCTTCTTCCTCTGCTCTAAAAAGTTCACTACTATATATTCATCTCTCCCTTTCTTTTCTCATCTTTCTCTTTCTCTAACAAACAATTGCATACCTCCTTCTCTAACCAACAACTGATTCTCTCTCTCTCTCTCTCTCTCACACACACACAGTGGAAAGAACCTCCATGAAAAGAGCTTAGCAAAAAAAAGCAGAAGAAAAGTTGAAGATTCTGTTTTTATTTTGAGTGACAAAATGGGGAAGTATATGAGGAAGTCAAAAAAATCAGGGGAAGTATCAGTATCACCTCTTGGTGTTTTAACAAGGGCTAAAACCCTAGCTCTTTCAAAATTGGTTTCACCGGCGGCTACAGAATCCGGCTCCGGCGGTGATGGTGGGTCCTACCTAGAGCTTCGTAGTAGAAAGTTAATCAAACCCTTTTCGGTTCTTGAAGGGAGGAAGCAGAAAAATGGTGTTTCAAAAGATCCCAATTTGTTAAACCCTAAAAACCCTAATGTTTTAAGAACAAGTTCTGAAGAGGTAAAGGAGAATAGCTGCTGTGGTGGTGATGTGGGTGCTGAAGCTTCTTTTGGAGAGAATTTGTTGGAATTTGAAGGTAGAAAAAGGTGGGGTTTTTTGATTTTTTTTTTCATTTTCCCTTTACTGAAAATCTTATTTGAGTGGTTTACTAGTTTGCATGTTCATGTCTCTTACTCTTATGTGAAGATTAGATTTTTCTGGTGTATTTGAGTTTTCAGAGCAGGGTTTGAGACAGTGTTAAATATTCTAGAAAAAAATTCCCCCCTTTTACTGTTTCTGCTCTGGGTTTTTACTTTATTACTCTATGCTGACTAATTTTTACTATTTGTCGCAAAAAATAGTACTAAAAATAATGATTTTTACTGTATTTGGTTTGTAGATTGCTAAGAAATGCAATTTTGGTATTGGATTTTGGTGTTTAGTTTTGTAAAGTTCAGATTTTTTCTTGATCAGAAGGGTTTATTTTGCTTCTTTAAACTAGAAAAAAATTCTAGAACGAAAATTTTCTGTGGCTGATTTTCTGAATCTTTCTTTTTGCTCCTCAATTATTTAACTATAATTTTATAATTTTTTAAATCTGGATAAGGATGTTATTTAAGGGTTATTTGCCTTATTTGAGTGTGGATTTGTCTTTGTTGCTCTTTATCCATTTCTTTGTCGATTTTAATTGAAAGGGGAAAATGCAGACAAATGAAAATTTGTGTTCTTGATATTGGTTCAAGTTTAAGGTTTTTTTCATTTCTTGAATTTGGTGCCTGCTTTTCATATAGTAGTCACTTTCCACACGCCTTTTTATTCCTCATCCTCATCCCCTTTAAAGTTCCTTTTTTTGGACTGTGGACATTTGGTGCAAATATATGAAAAGTAGATTTATGATGTAATTTTTGTTGAGAAAGTATAGGATTTATTAAGGCCCCCCCACACAACCAACCACAAAAAGAAAAACTTTAAACATGCAAAGTCTGGTATACTGATTTATCCCTTTTAATAGGGTTGCTTAAATGTGCTGCATTTGGTTACTGAATCACCATTAGATTATGGAATAAGAATATTATGGTTGCTTTCTTGAGATTGCTTCGAGATGAGGCTTCATGTAACCGGTAAAGTTGCTCCCATGTGACCATGAGCTCACAGGTTTGAGCCGTGGAAACAGTCTCTAGCAGAAATGTAGGATAAGGTTGCGTACAATAGACCCTTGTGGTCCGGTCGGCTGTCCTTTTTTTCTCTTGAGATTGCTTCATTGATGACAGTTTTTCTAATGTATTAGATTTATAATTGAACCTTTATCTTGGAGGATTTGTAAATCAGCAGAAACATTGTTGGGGGAATAAGAATTCTCGGAGTGATTATTTTGTTTTCCTAGTTTTCGGCCCAAGAAAGGGGTCTTCAAAAATCATTTTTTCTTGTGTTGAAACGAAAGAGTAATGGTTCTTGATCCCGTTTGTTAAAAATTCCTAGTCTTGGTTTAGATTTTTCTAGATGCGATTTCAATTGAAAAACCATTACCCTTTTGACCCAAAGTGTGTTGCTGGTCTTTATTTGAAAAAGTAGATGTCCTAATATTTGTCTTATAGATGTCTTCTTTTACTTGTGTATATCTGTTGGACCCTCCTTTTATTTATGTTATCTATTATAGTTTGCTCTCCATGCGGTAGACGTTAAATAGTTAAATAACAATTTCTCTATTGTTTCGTCGTTCAGTTTCTGTAGTGAGCTCTATTTGCACACTTATTTGGTTATCTTGCACATTTTGGCACCGTAGCTATCGGACACAACATCGTTGTTGCATTAGATAAATGGCCGATATATGAATTGCAATTTTAGTTTTTTGGTGTTCGATTGTTGAGCAAAGTAAAGCTAATTGGATGAACTCGTTCTTGTATGAGTCTACTCATAAAAAAAAAAGAACATCAAAAAAGACGGATGGCTGTACTTCCTTTCTAGACAGATGCCATCCCATAGTACATCTATGGTCGTTGAAACTTTCATGTGGAAAAAAAGTTGTTTTGTCTGTTTACTCCAGGATGCATGCATATTACTAGGAGAAGTTTTATTTTGTGTCTCTCATTTTTGTCTGACAAATTTGTGGACCACAATCTTACACTTCTGGGTCCACAGAACTGTGAGACAAAAAAGTTAGACTTATATAATTAGTCTCAGTTGTATGAGACACAAAATAAAATTTTCCATATTACTAGTATCTTTGCTGCCTTAAATTTGCAAAGTTGCAATCATTGTTGAGAACAATTTACCATAGAAAATGAACTTGGGGGTCCCTCTATGATTGAAGTAATAGATGGATATGACAATAAAGGCAAGAAAGCTTTTTTGACCGCCACTAAATGATTCACCTTTATGCAGTTATCTCTGAATCTTTTTGCTGCCATGAGCTGTATGTGTTGCAAATCTGAATATACCTTACTCTGTTTTTCTACTAGTGTTCTTTTCATCTTCTTGAGCCGAGTTTCTATCAGAAACCGCCTCTCTACCCCCAAGGTAGGGGTAAGGTCTGCATACACACAACCCTTCCTAGACCCCACTTGTGGGATTATATTGGGTGGTTGTTGTTTTTCTACTAGTGATTTGCAAAGATTTAGATTTAATTCATTTAAATAGAGCACTATAGAGTTCTTTTGCTCTTTCTTACAGGACCACCAGGGAAAGCACACCTTGCAGTTTGATAAGAGATTCAGACAACATTCAAACCCCTGGTTCCAGTACGAGGCGTATTAATGCAACCGGCAGAGTACCAAATTTGCTACGAACGAATATCCCGACAGCTCATGAAATGGATGAGTTTTTTACCAGTGCAGAAGAGCAGCAGCGGAGACGATTCATCGAGAAGTAAGAATTCACTTGACACTTCTTGTAATAACACCGGCAGATGCACCTTCATGTCTAATTGAGCTTGTTTTGGAACCATTTGCAGGTACAACTTTGATCCAGTGAATGAGAAGCCCCTTCCCGGACGTTACGAATGGGTGAAAGTAGATTGCTAGATATGTCCTGTATTTTCTTGTTTCATCTTTAGGTTTAGACAAAGGTGTAGGAAAATAGCAGCAGGTAATTTTTAGTGTTCTACAATGGTGATTGTCAAATTTCTATTTCCAATCACTCTTTGACTTTGTAAAGAAACTAGGGGCAGTAAGTGTTTAGAAGGGTAGACTAATGATCTGTAACATAACAAAGCTTGTGACATTAAACAACCAAACACAAGGAGTGATCCTTTGACTAACAGATCATGAAAAGGGAAGGGAAAGAAGAAAGGGCAGTAATAGTAGTAGTAGTAATCTTGATTAGTGTCTTAAGTGGTACAGAAGGTAGGTCTACTAATCTTTGTTTTCAGTAATTTCTTTTGTTCATAATTGTACTGATGGGAACCTGTTTTTAGACATATTCTGAATAAAATGACCCTCAAAGTTTTCCCCCTTTTACCGTATTGTCTTTTTTTCTCTCTTTATCATCTTTCTGTTGTGAGCTGAGTGTCTATCGCAAATAGCTTCTTTACTTTCAGGGTAGGGGTAAAGTTTGCGACACACTATCCTTTCGAGACCCCACTTGTCGAGGGTTTATTGGAAACAGTCTCTCTGCCTTCAGGGTGGGGACAAGGTCTGAGTACGCAGTATCCTCTCTAGATCCCACTTGCCGAGGGTTTATCGGAAATAACCTCTCTACCTTCGGGGTGGGGGTTAAGGTCTGTGTACACGCTACCCTCGTCAGATCCCACTTGCCGAGGGTCTATCGAAAATAATGTCTACTTTCAGGGTGGGGTTAAGGTCTGTGTACATACTATCTTCCAAGACCCCGCTTGCGGGATTACACTGGATTTTTTTTGTTGTTGTTTGTCGTCGTTCTCTATCATGTTCTGCTTAAAATGTATGGTTGGATTTTGGCTTGTTCCTCTAAAGGGTGAGACATATACTGTTCATAAACCACAACTTGTTGCTGCCTTTTACTCTAGAGATGAGGCTCTTATTGCACTATTGACCTGCCATTTTTTAGCTGCTTGTGAAAATGGTTGGAGCTATGTTCACTATGTATTGTGGGGTTGCTTTGGTTAGTGGGCATGTATTCGAAAGATTCTTTTGTTTGGCCTTTCTTTTTCTTTTTTGAAAAAGGATAACTATCATGTCTTTCTTTTGTACTTATTATATGCCTGAACAAAAGTAGTTATGATTGGTTTGCAAATTTTTGTTTAGATTCTGAAGTGTTGAAAGAAGGATGGTTATAGGGGTGCGGTAGTTTTGTTGAGGTGGGTGGGGGGGGGGGTGGGTAGGTGAATTTCTTTTTCTTTTTGCTTGGGGTGGAGGGTGAGAGGGAAGGAAAGGGAATATGGTGAAATGAAAATACAAAATAGTGTTTGAAATAAAATAGACTTAAGCAGTCTAGGACTTTGGTCTAATGCTACAGCCAAGCATGTGACATAGTCGCACGTCATGAGTTCGAACGTAGCAAGTAAAAGCGCTTTATTTAAGTGAAAGAGTAAAGAAGCGCTTTGGTTTAATGCGCGTGGCGAAGGCGTACGTCATGAGTTCAAACCTCTTCTAACTTTTAAGATTTTTAGCATTGAACACATTGTATTTTTAAAGTTATGGGTTCAAACCTACCATTTGTTGCAATTTTAATATTTTACACATAAATTTGTGCTCTGCGTCAAAAGTATTGAGCTCAGTTGACCCGCGACCAAACTCTACATCCACCCCTGAGTAAAAGGGTAAAGGCGCACGTCATGGTTTCGAGCCATATTACATGTAATCTCTTGTTGGAAAATGATGAAGGAATGAGTTTCGAACGTTATATCGTTGTACGTTCTGGTGGATTGTTTGATTATCGAAACATTTTAAAAGAGATTTAAGCATAGCTATAACAGTCATTCTATTCTACTTTGTGCTTCCACAACAGGTCTATGTTATCATTAAGAGATTTATGCATGACTATAACACGTTGAATTCAGATTAATCTTGTTTTTATCTAATTCTAGTTTAGTATTTGATGAAAATAAGAGATGTTAGATTGGGAAAGTAGATGAGGCTTTGATTGGTTGTTAATATGTAGTGTATTTATTGGGGCAAAGTATGATTTAAATTTGGAAAAAGAAACATTGGCAAGACATAGATAATACAAGTAATTAAGCTAATAATGTATTATAGTCAGCAGATTAATAATGCTAGAAATGATGAACATGTTTATGTTTGGCAAGTCTAAGGTTTCTTTTGCAGTAAAAAAAAATATTTTCTGAAAATAATTGCTAGAAAAGAAATCAAAGGAAAAGAAAATCACTTCTTGCAACATCAAAATAGTGATATTGACGACAATCCCAAAAAATATATTACTGTTTTAAAGTCAATACTACATGTTTTTTCCTAAAGTCAGTTCACCATTATTGAAATAAATAAAAGGAAGAACTGAGTTTGGTGGAGAAGCATTTTCTTTTGTGCTCCTCATTTTCTAGAGTATTTAAAGGCTAGTTTGGTGATGTATTCTGTATTTACACAGGGTTCGAGAAAAGGTCGCATCCCAAGAAGTATGACCAGGGACGGCTCTAAGGCTAGGCCAGTGAGGCCGTCGCCTTAGGCCCCCAAAGTATTATTATTATTATTATTATTATTATTATTATTATTATTATTATTATTATTATTATTATTATTATTATTACAATACTATATAATTATATAAATAATTATTATAAATAAAAGTGTTACAATATTTTTTTTGATTATTTGATTGGGGTTATTTTATACCAATAAGTTTATAAATTACGATATTTTCTTCACTCTTCAATTCTAAATTTATCCTTTTTTATATAGAAATTAAGTTATACATCGACAACATAATGAATTTCTTATAATTTTCTCTGAAACCGTATGAACACAAAAGCATTCATGCACCAATTTTTTTTTAGTGTAATTCAACATATTATATTGGGTTATTTATAATTTATTTTAGATATCTCACCCATGAGTGCTACTTAATTATGAACTACAATTATTGTTTAAATTAATCAGAATGTGTAAATATTTTTGACACTATTAATACTCAAAAATTCAACTATTACGCTATGTAAGTTCATTTCTTTTTCTTGTTTGTGATGATAGCCAAATTGAAATTTTCGCTTTGAGTCCCGGACCTCAATATTTGATAATCCACCACTTTATTCTTTATGCTCTTCTTTCTAGTTTTTTTTCATTCACTATTTTGTGTCTTAAATGATTAATTTGGTGTTTAGAAAGTAATTTTTTGTTACTGTACAAATTTTATAAAATAAATTAGAGGGCCTCTCAATATGGTTTCGCCTTAGGCTACGAGCTCCGTTGAGCTGCCCCTGAGTATGACGTAGACATCCCTAGTCTAATATAGCATTAGTAGCTGCTTCCACCGCTCGAACTCGTGACCGATAGGTCACCAAAAACAACTTTAATGTTGCTCCAAGGCTCCCTCAAAGTTAAACGGAGAGAAAAAGCATTTCATAATCTTGGAATATGCTATTTGGCGCAGTTTATTACTTCTTTAATGCTATTATTTATTATGTAAAATTTAGGAATATTCAATTCCCAATAATTATATCTTGTTAGCATTCAAACATTAGACATAATTGTCTTCTCTGATTTCTTAAGTGAAATTGATTAACTTGCTGACCAATGGTTAAATCTTGTTTGAAATTTTGCCTCCCACAATTACTTTGCTTTTGACTGCTCCACCCTCTAATTAATTTCATTTTATGTTATTATCTGATCAATTGACGACATTTGGTCATTAAATGTGTTTGTCTTCACCTTTCAACATGTGTATGTATCGTTCGTTTATCTGGTGTATACTTGTCCATTTTGTGGTAATACAATGCTTGCCTGTTTTTCTAAAGATTGAAAATTGACCCAAAATATTTCTTTTTTTTTTTATTCAGTGTTTGGATATTTGCATTGGGTCCTGATGTTCGATATTTACATTGGGACCCTAATTAATTTGAATTCGCGTCACGTGAAACTCACTAAAGGAGAAGTGCTCCTTACAAAAAAAATATTCTCAAGACTCGAACCAGAAATTACTGGTTAAAAGTGAAGAGATTTTATCTATTCTACCACAATTCTTGACGATGGGACCAGAGGTTAAAAGAGAAGGAATTAATTTAGCGAGGACCTTACACTTTTAAAAGTAAAGTTTCTTGAGTGAGTGAACTCCCAATCTTTTCAATATTTTGCGTCAATTGTGTACATTTACCACCAATGAATTTCAACGAAATATAAAAAATAGCCTTGAAAAGACCAACTCTTTTCATGGAAATATATCACTGGGTTGTTGTTTCGGTTAACAGCCGACCGCTCTACCACTGAGTTACTAAAGAACAACAGACTTAATGTTGGAAGCTGACTCTCGTTCTTTGGACCAACCTATGACCGAATAAAAACAACAACCCAGTGATATATTTCCATGAAAAGAGTTGGTCTTTTCAAGGCTATTTTTTATATTTACCGTAGAAAAGAATAAAGATAATGGATTATATGTTGGAATATTTCAGTCTTCTCACCACACCGATAATAACTACGACTTAATTTCAAACTAATTAAACTAGTTGGAGTCGATGAATCTTTACAATTTATTTCATCCTATTTGGTCCATACCATAATATTAAAAAAAAGAAAGAAAAAGGGTTCATTGATACAAAAAAATTTAGATTACTTACTGACATACAAACCTCTGAATAAACAAAATATTTCCTATCAACATGGGGTCTAATATAAGCATAGCATCGTCACTAAGCTGTTGATCCCACTTATCACTTCTTCTCTCTCTCTATATATATATATATATATATATATATATATATATATATATATATATATATATATATATATATATATATATATATGAATTTTTCGATAAATATATTTTGCTTTTGAATAAATTTGCGAGATTATAGGTATATTAAGATGGCTTTATTCCATGAAAATTTAGTTCCATTCCTTTCCTTGTTAATTTCTTATAGGTATCTGCTATTTCCCATTGACATATAAATCGGGTAACTCTGTCTACTAAGATTTAGACACATGGAAAGAAATCACTTAATATTTTTTGCCTCAGCTAAATTTTGAACCCGAAACTTCATGATTTTCTTCTAACGACCATGAGACCACACCCTAACGGCTCGTTTGGTACGAAGGATGAGGGATAACTAATCCCGACCGGGATTAAATTTGAGTTGAGTTTATCCCATATTTGGTAGGATAAAATCACGATATAAGGACTCGTTTTGTAGTGTTATTTTATCTATATGGGAGGGCAACAATCCCGTGATAACTAATATCAGGATAATTAATACTAGAATAACTTTCCCAACTAGACATGTTGTCAACTTATTTTTGGGTAGTTTTCAAAGTGTAACATAAAATGGTAACAAAGTTGAGGGTAAATTTCAAACTATTGGCAAGATCAATCAAAATTGGGAGGTATAGGTAGACCCCATATATATGCAAGAACAAGAGGCTTTTGAAGGTGATTGTTGATGATAGATTGATACTAGAAGATAAATTCACAATGTTGATTGTTTGTTCTTATCAAAATTTTCGACGATGCAGTATTGAATGACACCTCTTTCTGCACGATACCTTCGTATTTTCAGAATGAATTTAATCTTTTATATGTATATATTCTAATTTCTCTCTCTATATATAACCGAACTGAAAGCAATGAGTTCAATTTACCCTATATTCCCCCCTATATCCCCATATGATCTCCACACCCTCTCTTTTTTGAGATTTCAGTTTCTTATATAAAGACATATTTCACTATTGTTTCATTGAAGTTTGCCATAGTAGCCACACATCGGTTATAACGCACAAATTACATGTGCCTTTAAAAATATAGCTGCAATTAATATGTACAGTGTTTTTTTGTTGTGGTCCTATATATTTCCTAATTGAGGATAACATCCAACTGATTCAATTTTCACTTTTGAATACGTATCTACCAGAAAAATGATTGCTTGCCAAATTGCCTTTGATACCAAATGTTTTTTTAGCCATGGCCTACACCTATGATACATTGTGATGAAAATGACATTAATTAATTGATCTTTATCTGTCAAGAATTTGGACATTTCAATAAATTTGAAATGTGGCTGAAACGTGTATCCAGAAAATACAAATAGTATATATATGTATATATTTATTGTTCGAACTGTATACATTTTGCTCTCGTCTGGTTGATTTGATATTTTAATAGCTCGGGTATATTTGAATGTGATATCCAGAAAATTTACGTGTAAAAAATCACTAAAATTGTAATAAATAGTAGATATGAAATCATAATTTTAAATGCTAAACCCATAGAACTAAAATCCTAGATCCGCCTCTGTTAACAAAAATTGTCAATTGTCAATCCTAATCCTAGTAAGTAAAACACAGTACCAAAATTGACATGAGTAAATATAAACTGTGGTTTGGAGTAGGGGTGGCAAAAACAGTCAAAACCAATTTGACCCGCCCAATCTACCCAACATTTAATGGGTTGGGCGATAAATATTTTTTCTGATGGGCTGATATGGGCATTTAACCCATTTCAACCCATGATAAAAGCTAGTATGGTAATTAAAAAATAGTCAGTGTTTGCAAAGTCATTGAAAAATGACTACTATTTTGCTGCAACACAGATAGTTCCAGCATAGTATACTGGAGACTTGGGCACCTGTGTACGAACTTCCAGCATATTATGCTGGAACTCCAACACACGGAAAGTTCCAGCATAATATACTGGGAGATTGGAGCACTTCCAGCATATTATGTTCGGACTCCAGTATATTATGCTGGAATATTTTTTCGAATTTTGAACAGTGTTTTTGTTCAAATTTATCTTTACATGAAAAGTAGCTAAATTTTAATTACTTTTAAAACTATGATTATTTTCAATTACCACCCGTAAATGTGGCTACTCTGGCTACTCTGAATTTCACCCTAAAAACTAGTCCAAAGTCAACTCATGAGGCCGCCCAAACTCAACCCATCACTATCCAGACTTCAATTCCTATATTTGGAGATGATATTCTGTCATCTGTCTAGATTATATGTATATTTGTATAAATTTCTGGTTAACAAGTTTCTAATAACTATCAAATAAATAAATATATCATTAGACTTTTCAAATTGCAGCTGAATAGAACCTTAAATTATTACTTATTATTAGATTCTAAATTGTTAGATTAGTTAGGGACCAGATATTAGTATTAGCTTAATAAACTTTTGCTTTCTGAAAAAAAAAACAATAAAATAAAAATGCACATTTTATGGCATTATTCTCTTTTTTCTATTTATATTAAGAAAAACTTAGAGCTTGTTTGGAAAGCCACCTTGGAAATAAATTTGGGTGTAATTGAGTGTAATTACACAGTTTGACATGTTTGTTTGGCCAAGTAATTACTTGGTAAGCATGGAATTTGGTATAATTGGAGGGGTGTAATTACACTCTTCAATTCTCAAGGGGGAGGTGAGAATTTGTGGTAATTACACTGTGTAATTACAAGGTTACATTTTAGTTTCTTTCCTTTTTGTTTTTATTTTAATTTATTTTCTTTATAACTTTTTATTTCTATTATTTTAATTTTTTAAATTTTATTTTTACTTTTTAGTTAGTTTTGAAATTTTAAAATATATTTTTTTTGTACATTATTTATCTTTTATTTCTCTATTTTTACTTCTTGTGATTCCATGTAATTGCTTATATTTTATTTTTTATTTATTTTACTATTTTATTTTTTGAAAATACACCTCCTAATATTAAAAATAATGAGTCATTAACAAACTTGGCAGATAAAGAGTGATGCAATTAAAGTGAAATTTCATTGTTGAATGTGGTTATAAACTTATCATGTTTCCTAATCTTAAGTTTCAGTGGAACTTACTATTATTATGTTGGAATTTGACATATGTTACTATTTATTTATTTTTTGAATTTTGAAATTGTGTTATATTCATGGTTCCAATTTACTTGTTTTAGTAGTATTGGCTCACATTGCATGTTATTCATTTTTTAGTTAGAATTAATAGATTAGTATTGTGAAACATTTGAATAATATTATGACATTATATTTATAATATTATGTGAAATGGCTTTGTGGCCACTTGAACTTGTACCCATTTGTAAAACCGATACATAAACTTGCAGTTTTCCTATTTGAATACTCTAACTTGACAGAATAAGTACTAATAAAGCACTTTGGCCATTGACTATGCTTATGTGGCAGTAACATAAGTGATGTGGACAAAATGCATATCAATCACGCAGAAAATGCACGTGAATGCAATAATCTGATTAAATAAAATATTATAATCAATAGGAAAAAAATTAAAAAAATAAAAAGGAAAGGAAAAAAAACAACCCCTAGCCTGTCAGTACTCATTTCCGCTCATTTTCTTCTCTTCAACTTAAGCAAGGAGAGCGAATATCAGAAAGTTTAATTTCGGCCAAAATTTGATATGAAGATTGTGCATGTATTTTTACTTATATCTTACGATTCTGGAGTTTTAGAAAAGATGGGGTTATGATTGGTTGCCAGCGAAGAGGAGGTAGCTGCTATTTAAGTTTTATGGTGGTCAAAAGTACTCACCACTTTAAACCACCGGTGGTCTGAAGAAAACCCTATCATTGAATCTCTTTGCCAAAACAATAGCAAAAAAGGGGGCAAATATTTGCAATGGTATTCAGTGGCCTCCACTGTTTCAAGACAATGGATTCCTATTGACTTTCTAAAATCAATAATTCAATTTTTTCTGGTCTAATCATGATCATAGTGGAGTTGTAAAATTGATTCAGAATAAGAGAGAAAGAACATTAAGGAAAAAGAGAAAGGAGAAGAAAGAATAAGAATAAGGTAAGAAAAGGAGGTGGGTGAACGGAGAAGAAGGAAGTGTCAGGTCTTTTTCCTCCTTATCTTTTTTCTGTTTTTAATTTGTGACTTCTTTTTTGTTGATTTAGTACTTGAAAATGGGACCCACAAATAACACATGTCAAGTAATAAATAATCTAACATATGACGTGTTGTCCATGTCAGCGCAATTGATATACACGCTCTACTAAATGTATTTATTAGTACTTATTTTGTCAAGTTGGAGTGTTCAAATAGGAAAACTGAAAGTTTATGTATCAGCTTTACAAACGGGTACAAGTTTAAGTGGTCACGAGGTCATTTCGCCTAAATATTAATTTATTTTATCAAAAATGAATTCCATGATGTTCTTACAAAACGTATATATTAATTTTTGTAAGTATCTAAACAAAATATTATCAATTTAAAAAATAAATTTAAATTATTTTTACAATATTAGTTATAAATATATGATAACTAAATTAATGTATATTTACGAAAAATATACATCCTAAATACCAAATATACTATCATTTATACTTATAAATATTTTATAGGCATATATTTATTATATTAACTTTTAAGTTTTGCTAATTACTTAATTTAAAATTTAATCTAATTGTGTAATTACACTTGTGCAACCAAATAGTAAACATGTAATTATACTGTAATTACACTATGACAAACAAACAGGTCGTCGTAATTACACAACAGTATAATTACTAAGTTATGTAATTATTATCCTAGTAATTACACCAATTCCAATTACAGAGTGATTTTCCAAACAGACCAGTACACAGATTAACATCGGAACCCAATAATAATGCAATGCATATTTTTTTGGTCAAATTCAGTGCATATTAACTTTTAATAGATCAAAACAAAGTATACAAATCACAGCTAATCATTTCTTTAGGCAGTGAAAATAGAAAGCGAACTTGGCAACCTCAATTCAAATTTCGTGTTCTACAATTAAAAAGCCTGTTGAAAGCTTGCAATTAAATGATTAGTATTATACCTTTTGATAGCTTAATTCTCATTTTACTTTTTATATTAAAAAGATATGAGAGGATCTAACATGTGAAGTAAATAAGGATGCAAACTTACTGCGTAAAAACCATGAAGAATGGGAAGTAAAAAAGTTTGATCAAGTTGAGCGGGTTGGGTTATGACCGATTGATTAACTTATTTTGACCCAGCTTATCTTGATCCAAGTGAACTTTGGGAAGGATTGGGTAAAAATTGTGTGGGATAGTCACTTTTTAAAGTGGTATTTACTTTTTATCCAGCATTTTTAACGATGAGCAAAATTAGCCACTGGTCTATTAAAATTAATATGAAAAGACGGTGTTATCCTTTCTTCTATCTCTTGACCCCGCCTTGGCCCAGCACATCTTTTTCGCTTCAGTGTCAAAAGTCCTTATTCTTTGTTCCTTTTCTCCTCCTCGAGATCGACCAGGTGAGCTCATCTCACTAGCAAACCCAGTTCTATCTCTCTCTCTCTCTCTCTTTCTTGGGGATTAGGTGACAGACTATACAATTCAACATCGACCAAATGAGAGATACTGCACTCTTAAGAAATCTCAAGCTTTTATATCTGGTTTGCTACTTGGTTTGTAGTTTATGCTTTCTTTGGTTTAGAACAGACTCTAAAGTAGAGCCTTAATTAGTAGCAATTAAAAAAAGAAATAAGGTAAACAAGAGATCTTAATTAAGAACCAGAAGTTTCCTAAATTTCAAAATGAAATTTAAGGACAATAGGTCCTGAACTTACAGTTACAAGTTCAAAAGTTAAGGACAATAGGTCCTGAAGTCCTGAACTTAGACTAACAAGCTCAAAAGTTAAGGATAATCGGTCCTGAACTTAGGCTAAGAAGCCCAAAAGTTAAGGACAATAGGTCCTGAACTTAGACTAACAAACTCAAAAGTTAAGGATACTTGGTCCTGAACTTACAGTTACAAGTTCAAAAGTTAAGGACACTTGGTCCTGAACTTAGACTAACAAGCTCAAAAGTTAAGGACGATAGGTCCTGAACTTAGACTTACAAGTTCAAAAGTTAAGGACAAGTAGTCCTTAACTTAGAGTTACAAGCACAGAAATTAAGGACTGGTGGTCCTTAACTTCGAGTTCCAAGTTCAAAAGTTAAAGACATGTAGTCCTGAAGTCCTGAACTTAGAGTTGCAAGTTCACAAGTTAAGGACATGTAGTCCTGAAGTCCTGAACTTAGAGTTGCAAGTTCAAAAGTTAAGGACACTTGGTCCTGAACTTTTATGAGCAGAAGTGTGTTTTCGTCCGGGCAGGTAAAGTTTATTAAAGCAGTGCCTAAAGACTAAAGACATTTTAAACAGTGGTTCAAAAGTAAATACATGTGTTATTAGTGGCTAACCGTGCACTTCCAGAATTGGGCAATGACTCGTTTATTAGTTCAGCCCACTTAAACCCGTCCAAACCCAGCACAAACAGACATTTGCCATCCGTAGTTTGGAGGACGGTTGAGACAATAATTGGTCTTATTTGGTTTGATTAGTGAGAAAAATGCCAAGGTACAAATCCAAAACCAACTAATATAAATAAAGAAGAGAAATTTTAAAAAACAAATCAAGTAGACAGAAATGTGAAAAGAGAGCTAATTTGGACGTGAAAAACAATGAACTCAAAGATGTGACTTAATTGAAATAGGATAAAAAAATTTGAAGAGATTAATTTGAAATATACTCAAATTGAACTATATTTTCGCTGTATAGAAATTAAACTCATAAAATGTCGAATCTTCAATGCAACTTCTAACTGGGCCGGACCATGGCCCTGGCACATCACATGGACCAAAACTTGGTATTTCTCAGGCCGGGAAGATAATAGGACATGAAACGTGGGCCTTGAAATGGTTTGTGACTATTCATGTGTTAACTTTTGGAATGTTTACACTAATAGCCAGCCAGATTTATTATTAATTTTTTTAGATGGTATACATAGATTATAAATTAATTATACACAGTTATACATATATTACATATGGATTATATATATATTATGTATCAGCCGATTATTTTTAATTTAAATGATTGAATGAGCGGTTATTTAGATTAATTCGTCTAAACTTTTGTGACTTGATTTAACAAAAATTGGAATTTTTTTAGATACATATTGCCTAGCAATATTTCGGTATTTCTCATTGTTGGGCCTGACCTTTGACTTTGAACGTAAAACAGGGCACGACCCTGGGTGGTCGGTCATTTGGGTTAAAATTAATCATTTCTGACTTGAGAGCAAATTTCATTCACATCGACTCTCAGAATTGATAATTAAATTAGATAATTACAACAATATCACAAAACGAAAAGGAAAAGAGTCAATTTAAAACAAAAAAGAACAGAAGCTACAATGTCTAAAAAAATTACAAGTCAAATACACAAGTAATAGGAACATAGTAAAAGCCAAAATCATGAGTTATTACTTAATAGGACCGAGTACCAGAATTTTGTCCAGTTGACCTTCAATAAACACATCTGCCAAAAGAGGAGGGTATCATATAGAACAGTTACAATCAGCAAGGACACCATAATTTTTTAGTCTGTCTTTCTATGAAAGTATTATTACCATGTTTCAGTAACCAACTGCTACTTGGGTAAGGACCACCTTTTTTTGACTCGTTATCCGGTAACTACTTTGTGTATGGGTCAAAATCTGACTTCGGGAAGAGGTATCATTAGAAGTAATTTAGCCGAGGTCGACTAATGACTTTTAAGGTTGATTAGGGGTATATCCCATATAAATAGGAAGAGAGATAAGGTAAAGGCATGTATTATTGATTCTGATAAAAACTTTCTTGAAAAGCAAACTCTCCAGATAAATACAAATATCACTTTTCTAAAGAGATTCGTTTTGTTGATTATTCTCTACTTTTTTACATCAGATCCAAGAAAGTCCCCAATATTCTCATAGTAGTTATTTGTCATACATCATTGTCAGAAAAAGAATCATTCACCTCATTCAATATTGAGTGAATCGTTCTCCTTATATACATTTAGTGTCATTTATTGTTATTTAATGCTTGTTATTCCCATCTCATTATTGACCTTGAACATTTAATACTCATTGCATTAAATTTGTTCCGACATTATCCTACATAATCCACTTAGGCCGATTTTAGATCTGGAGTTATTATCTTTAACTAGGCATAACCCCTTATCTCTTTAGTTAATTAGTTTAACCAAAGGTTCATACTTTTTGGTCAAACAATTTGGCGCCATCTGTGAGGATTTTCTAGTTAAAATTTTAGTTTCTCCTAGATCTACAACTAACCAAAGAAATAGAAAGAACGTAGAATCCTACACTTTCTTGTACTCACAGATCTAACATGGCAGGTAATGGAGAAGAAAGGATGAAGACGGTAGCCGACCTCACCGCCAACATCTTGAACACCATCAATAAGGTCTCTAAAATAGAAGGTGAGGATATAATACCAAATTCCTCCCCTAGGCAAAGTGGCTCACCCTTTCTGCATGGTAGTATCACAACGTCCCACGGTAAAGGAGCCTCTACGTCCACAGCGGAAGAGGCGCTACCGGCAGTGAAGAAGCTGATCGAAGCTTCGCTGATGAATACATTGACCAACATTCTCAACAAACCCGCTCAAAGGGCGATCCGAGAGAATGTAGGGACCCGCGTTGCACCAATAACAGCCGAACAACACAGCCCTCCGCCTCTCGTAGCAGGTATCACTCACAACGTTAATAATGCAGGTGACGACACCCTCACATCCATTTTGAGGAAAATGGAAGAGATGGAAAATGAAAACAAAATGCTTCGAGACCAAATGAAAGAGCATCAAGAAAGGGTAGACAAAATACCGAGAGCCCCAAAACTCTTACCAAAAAGAGATGCTGGCCGGTTTGTCGAGCAGTCGTACAGTGATGAAGTCGCACCACACGTCATACCTAAAACCTTCAAAATGCCGCCGTACCTAAAAATATATGATGGTACGACGGACCCTGAGGATCATGTGACTAACTATGTCACCGCAGTAAAAGGCAACGACATCGCCAAAGAGCAAGTATCCTCTATCTTATTGAATAAGTATGACGAAACCCTCACTGGGGGCGCATTAACTTGGTATTCACAGCTGCCTGCGCGCTCTACTGAAATATTCAAAGAGATGGCTGACAAGTTCGTAACAGCCCATGCCGGGACCAAGAAGGCTAATGCAAGGGTGAATAACATATTTACTATCAAACAATTGCCCGGAGAAGGACTGAGGGACTTCCTCACTCGGTTCAACCGTGTAAGGATGACCGTGCCGAATGTATCGAAAGGAATGGCTATAACGGCTTTCTATAATGGGTTGAATTGGAGCGGTTCGAGGGCAACCACAAAGTTACTGAGTCGACTCATAAAATATCCCTCGACCATTTTGACGAAATACACAATGCCTATTGTGCCAAGGTTCGAGCCGACGAAGACGACCTAAATGGACCAACCCAACGGTTGACCTCAGTACAAGCCGAGTCCAAAAAGGATCGTAGAAATGACAACAGAAGGGATCTAGCAGGTCTACGACCCAACCGAGAAAGACATCAAATATATGTGAGGGGCACCATTATGCTGGCTTCCCGCCACGATGAAGGCCCATCTAGGCCAAGAACAGGGACTCACCGAAATGAGAGAGGTATGTCTCCCTAACTATCTGCTCACAATTTTTGCTTTTCACCCTTAGAAATAGTCTACGCATTGGAGAAGCTCTACCCAAAGGTGAAGTGGTTGCAGAAGATGAGGTCTGACTTGAACACCAGGAAGTCAAATTCCCTCTGTGAATTCCACCAGGAACGAGGTAATAAAACCGAGGACTACATCTCTCTAAGACAAGAGGCTATGAACATGCTTCACCAAGGGCACTTAAAAGAGCTGTTAAGTAACCGAGGAAGGATCAACTTTACTCGGGGACGTGAACAACACCCACCAAAACCACCTTCTCCAACTCAAACCATTCAAATGATCATCGGAGGGGGCGATGACGCATCAATCAACAACGTGAAATTCATCACCACCCACAAACTCAAATGGCCAATCACTCATGAACGATACGATGAACTCGAAGAAAGTATCATCTTCGATAAGTCAGATACCCACGGTTTGGTCTTTCCTCACTATGATGCTCTTGATATCACTTTACGCATATTAGATACAGCTATGAGACAAATTATGGTGGACGATGGGAGCGGCGCGTGCATTATCCACCCTCGAGTACTTGCATAGATGAAACTCGAGGATAAGATAGTGTCACGCTGCATCACACTAACAGGTTTTAACAATGGAGTTGAGCGAACGTCCGGCGAGATCACGCTCTTCGTCCTATCCGGTGGAGTCACTCTAGAAACCACATTCAATATCATAAACCAAGACACAACATACAACGCCATAATAGGTCGGCCTTAGATACATGCCATGAATTCCATCCCTCCAGCTTGTACCAAGTCATCAAATTTCCCACTCCATGGGGAATATACAACATCCGAGGAAAACAACGTGCTTCCCGAGATTACTATCGCATAGCCCAGGATTGTACATACACCCAACAAATAAAGGGCAAAGCCAAAGAAGCATAACAATCAACAGGGTCAAAGTCGAGCGGTGATGAAAGGAAGGACGTCATCAAAGACCTGGAAATCATAGAAGCTAGGGGATCGACCGTAGAAGACCTCGACCCCATCCAAATCGATGACAACGACCGTAGTAAGAAAGCCTACATCGGCCACAAGCTTCAGGAACCAGGTAAATTCCGTCATTTCTTAACTAATAATGCAGATTTGTTTACCTTTTTCCAGGCAGACATGCCAAGTATCCCAAAGGAGATAGCGATACACAAGCTGAACGTCGATCCATTTTACCCCTTGGTAAGACAAATTAAGTAGAAGTTCAACTCTGCAATAAACGATGCAGTCCGCGAGGAGGTTGAAAAGCTGCTGGAAAATAGCTCCATCATGGAGTCAAATACTCCCCCCCCCAATGAGTCGCCAACGTGGTCATGGTGAAAAATAAGAATGGAAAATGGCGGATGTGCATGGACTTCATAGATTTGAACAAAGCCTGCCTGAAAGACTCATTTCCGCTACCCTATATCGACCAGCTCATTAACGCAATGGCCGGAAACGAGCTGCTAGCCACCGTATCAAGATTCATCTCATAGTCGTCTGATAGATGCCACAAGTTCTTTGTCATACTCAAGAAAGATAACGACCTCGAATGGACCTCCGAGTGCATCGACACCCTGAAGGAGCTAAAGGCCTACCTATCATCGCCCACACTACTCTCCAAAGTAGAACCTGGAAAATGCCTCCTCGTCTACCTGGCCATATCCGAAGTGGTGGTGAGTGCAGTCCTGGTCCGAGAAAATAAAGGTACGTAATATCCCATTTATTACATTAGTAAAACCTTAGTTGACGCCGAGACGAGGTACCCCCACCTCGAAAAATTGGCCTTGGCCTTGGTCGTAGCTTCACGAAAGCTTAGACCCTACTTCCAATGCCACACCATCTCGTTAGTCACGACTTTTCCCTTAAGAAACTTTTTTCATAAGCCCGAGCTATCAGGCAGATTGGCCAAATGGGCAATAGAATTAAGCGAACATGATATCACATATCAATGGCGAACGGCGATAAAGTCGTAAGTACTTGTCGCGTTCAGTGCAAAAATAATGCCAGAAGTCGAAAAAGAAGCCACTAACACCACCTCTCAAATACAAGATCTATGGATTTTGTATATTGATGGCGCCTCTAATGCATCAGGGTCCGAACTGGGACTCGTACTCGAGGTCCCAACAGGCGAAGTAATTTGCCAGTCCATAAGGTGCCCAGACATGACTAACAATAAGGTCGAGTATGAGGTCGTGATTGCAGGGTTAAGTCTCGCACTCAAGTACGGGGCGAGGCGAGTCATCCTACGCTGCGACACTCAACTCGTCGTCAACCAAGTCACAGGGACTTTCTAGATCAAGGAGTAAAGGTTACAAAAATATCAGGCCGATATCTGTAAGCTGTTATCCGAATTTGATGAATGCCAGCTCGACCAGATTCCTCAAGTACAAAATATCGAAGCAGGAGGCCTCGCCAAATTAGCGACAACCACTAAAAGCATAACCGAGAAGGAAACATGGTCACCCTCCTCCACTTATCGATCGATCAAATCGAGGTAAGGACTATAAACCTAACTTGGGACTGGTGCAACCGTATTGTTACATACTTGCAGGAGGGTGTGCTCCGAGATGATAAAAAAAGCCAATAAGCTTCGAAATTCGAATGCAAGCGGCCATGTACTACATCATAGACAACTACCTATACAAAAGGATGTATGGCGGCCCTAGCCAAATGTTTAAGCCCAAATCAAACGCGACGCATTCTAGAAGAAGTCCACAAAGGCCACTACAGAGCTCATTCCGACAATCAGGCTCTATCAGATGTCTCATACGGGCAGGATACTATTGGCCCACAATGAAAAAAAGGCCGTTGACTTCGTGATAAAATGCGAGCAATACTAGAAATATGGCCATATGATCCATCAAGGGGGCGAGAACCTCCATTCGATCAGCTCACCTTGGCCTTTCATCAAGTGGGGGATGGACATCGCCGGCCTCCTCCCACGGGGTGAGGTAACATGCGATTTATTTTGGTTTTAATTGACTATTTTTCTAAGTATGTAGAAGAAGGAGAATTCGCCCAGATATGCGAGCAAGAAGTAATCGCCTTCATATGGAAGAATATTATGTGTCGTTTCGGCCTCCCAAAGAAATCAATTGTGACAACGGACCCCAATTTACCGGGAAAAAGATCACCGAGTTTTTCGAGAAGTGGCATATCAAAAGAATACTCTCCACTCCATACCGTCCCGCGAGCAATGGGCAAGCAGAGTCCTCCAATAATCAATACTGAACATCATGAAGAAAAAGCTTAAGAATGCCAAGGCACTATGGCCAGAACTACTGCCATAAGTGTTATGGGCATACCGCACAACGCCAAAAACGACCACAGGAAAGATACCCTACTCATTAGTCTATGGGACTGATGTTGTAATACCATTCGAGGTCATAGAACCAAGTTTGAGATACTCCCATGAAAGCGGGTTGAGGAACGACAAAAGCAGAAGGCAAGACCTCAGTGAAGCCAAAGAATGGAGAGATAAGGCCTACATAAGGATGATCACCCAGAAACAACAGGCATAACACTACTACAACAAAAATGTCAAGGCCAGACTATCATACCTCCTTTTTACTACACCCGTAAGGATATAAGGGAGTTTTTCCAATTTAAGTAACGATCGAAACAGAATTATTATTTTTAATTCAGAGTCGCCACTTGGGATGATTTGTGGTGTCCCAAGTCACCGGTCCCAATCCCAAATCGAGGAAAAATTGACTCTGTTTTACAGTCCGCGAACACAGAAATTCGGGTAAGGAATTCTGTTAACCCGGGAGAAGGTGTTAGGCATTCCCGGATTCCGTGGTTCTAGCAGGTCGCTCAACTATTATTATTGGCCTATTATCTGGTTTTAATACATTTTAAACCTATCACATATTTTAACCTATTAAACCGCTTTCAATCATTTTTAAGAAGATTCAACATTATTTAAAACACGCCTCGAATCACGCCACATGAAATGCACCCGCGGTCCACGACACATTTTATTTAACATTGTTGAGAATTGGAGTTGGGTCACATGAAATGCACACCTGAGTTTAAGAAAATTAATTTAAATTACGCGCCTAAAGCAACTACGAAATTTCAAGTTTCCGAGGGCCATGGAAGATTCAACTAATGGCACACCTCAATTTTAAAGAGTTCATATTAATTATCCGAAGGCCAGGGGCTATCTAATTTTGCATTATGGCACACCTTGATTCCAATTTTAAAGGATGTTCATACTAAACTCTTGAGGGTCATAAATTGTACGTTTGGCTAATATGGCGCACCTCAAACTAATTTTAAGAACCTAACTAATTAAGGAAGACTTAAAGAAATTATAATCATTTTAGGCCAAGGTTCAAACTTAACTTAATAATTAAAGGCTTGCATTAAACTAAAACAAATGTTCAATTTTCAGGGCTTGGGCCAGCAGTATTCATCAGCTGAGATGATTGTATCGAAAAGAAAACAAGCCCATACATAACAAAGCAAACCATTCTCCCATTCACAAGGGCCTTTAGGCGTGGGCCCAAAATGAGCCCAAATTTAGTGAAGAAAAGAGACTTAAAATCGAATTCCCACAAAAGTATGGCTGATCTTTGCATTTGACAATACCAACTAAGCTTAATGGACTTTTCATCAATATGCAAAACAGGCTGAAGGCTATATTACATTTTAAAAGAGTGCACTATTTGAGTTCAATGGTATTAATGAAATATAAACACAAACCATACAACATTCCACTTTAACTTTTAGCCTAAACTAACTTAAGAACAATGATATGAAAATCAAAACCTTGATTAAACCTTTATAACATACCAAATCAACAGAAACTGGTGAGATTGACATTAGACAGCCATGATTTTAAACATCAAGTCCAACAAAATAACATTCAAACATAAACAAACGATTCAACACAAGCCTAGATTGTTACTGTAAACACAACAGGGCATTTCCTTCACCTATAGCCAATTTCAAACAAACTGACAACTAAGCAAAGAATCATACAACTTAAAACTTCAATCTAATGCTAGTACATCACATTCATGATCAATAGACTAATCAAAATATCTCTAGAGCTAAATATTACAGCCATAAAAGAGATTGAAGGAAGAAGAAATGAAATTCAGCAACAAACAACACTAGTTTTATCACATTTCTAATCCCAAATTCCACATTACATTCGAGTGATGTCCATAGTTCCAAAACAGTACCTGGAAAAGCCAAGAGAAAAACAAAGAGGGTGAGGG
Organism: Nicotiana tabacum; assembly: GCF_000715075.1. NCBI lineage: Eukaryota > Viridiplantae > Streptophyta > Magnoliopsida > Solanales > Solanaceae > Nicotiana > Nicotiana tabacum. The sequence goes on from NC_134086.1 coordinate 12,587,185, forward strand.
AGTAGCAATAGCAGCAGGCTAGTCAGCAATGTAACAGTAATAAACCAGCAACTCAAAACCAAAGCTCTCAAATCAGATTAAACTCTTCTTAACCCAGATGCACGACTTGGAAACTTGTAGAAACTCCTATCAACCAAAAGAATCAAAGAACCAGAAGCCCAGAAAACCTCCAGCAAATTTCAGTATTTTTTTTGTTTTTTAAAGATGCTCAGCTATTTTTAATTTTTTCAATATTTTTTTAGTCTCTAAAATCTCACTTGAGAGTGAAGAAACAATGTCTTTATAGGGAAGTTTTAGGGCAGCCGAAAATGAGTTCAGTTTTTGCTTTTTAATCCTTTTTCAATTTCACTTCTTGCTCTTATACCCTTAGTTTAAAAATCAGCTTTCTAAGTTAGTCCCAATCACACCTTCTAGGCAGCTTCCTAAGTTAGTTATACAAGATTCCTCAACCTATAATTCCTAAATTAACCCATAAACCCCTTGTTTTTACTTCAGGAACCAAACGGATCAAATTGACCCAAGGTTAAACTGACATGGCTTGCAAGACCCGGGCTGATTCCCTCTTTGGGCTTCTAATTCATAGAAATCTTTAGCCAATTCACATCAAACCTAATCAAGCCCACACAAACAAAAGCCTGTGGAGTCACAAGGACTCACGAAACCCTGAGCCCTAAAGAAAAAAAATGGAAACAGAAAATTAAACTACTAAAAATCTCAAGACCAAAAACAATGCTAACAAAAATAAACTCTAAAACTAACATGCATACACAGATGATTTGAAGAAATAGAAAAAAAAATAAGAAATAAAAGAAAGAAACAGAAGAAGAGGAGAGGAGAACTAAAAAATGAAAAACGAAGAAGAAGGAAAGCAAACAGAGAGTTTGGGACAAATACCTTAAGAGACAGTTTGGAACAGTGGGAAATGAAAAATTCTTCAAAGTATTTCAATTTTTTGATCAAGCTTGACGTTAATCAAGTGTTCCGTCCGGAAACACACGAATAACATCAATTTTGACCCTAAATCTTCATTGACATGTGACGAATTGGGAATGTTGAGATTTTAGGGTTTGAGTCAGTTTTGAGATTGAAGATTCGAACAATTATGGAGGGATTCGAGGGAAGTTAGTTAGGGATTGGGAAGGAAGAGATCATGAGGGTGTTGTGGTGTTGATTTGGGATGGATTGGGAGTGGCGCCTCCGGCTGGAGATGGTGGAGAATTGGTGCGGCGTATTAGGATTTAGGGATGGTCTCTGAAGATGAAGGAGAATGAGAGAGATGAGTTAGAGGGGGGGGTAAATTATTCGGACAGTTATATACTAAAAGGGGCCTCAGTTCTCGACCGTTTGATCAAGTGAGATCAACGGCTTGGATTGTGGGATCCAAAATGGGGCCGTTTGGTTAGATAAGGGAGCGGACTGGGTATGGGACACGGGTTTGGGCCTATTTTGAGCGGGTAATTGGCAACAAATCGTCTGGGCCTGGGGAAATTAATTAGAATGGCCCAAAAAATCAGATCTCTCATTTCCTTTTCTTTTTCTTTCAATTTCAAAATTCTTTTTCTTTTCAAATTAAAAATAAAAACCTAAATTAATTCCTAAACCAAATTATCCTACCAAATTAGATTAATTACTCAAAATAATATTTAAAACAACTAATTAATTATCAAATTAAAAGAAAACTACAAAATTCAAAGCTAAAAATAAAAATTGCAAAAATGAGTTATTTTTTGTGATTTTTCTATTTTTGTCAAAAAAATTAATTTAATAATTAATCCAAAATGTAAAATTAAGTCCTAAATGCAAATGCAATGTATTTTTATATTTTCATGAATTAAGCAAAATTAAACATGCACAGACAAATGCAAACGATTAACCAAATGCTACAAAAATCTACGAAATTGCCAATAATGGGAAAAATTTATTTTTCTTGAATTTATGGGAGTAATTCACATAGGGAAAAAATCACGTGCTCACACAGACTACTCAAAGTCAGGGACTATGTACTCAAGGCCAAAACATAGGCAAGCAAAGACCCGCGGGAGGGCAAGCTGGGAACGAATTGGGATGCATGGCTCATACAAAATTGCGCCAGCATCAAACAAAGGGTTATTTCAACTAGAAACGATGGAAGGAAAACTACTACCAAACAACTAGAACATCGCCCACCTCAAGTACTTTAACTTCTAAGAAAAAATGTTCTCCAAGTCGCACTCTTTTTCCCTCACCCGAGTTTTGTCCCAATTGGGTTTTCTCGGGAAGGTTTTTAATGAGGCGAAAAGGAGGATATTTCAAGCTAAAGTATGAATAGATGAGGACGTAGACTGATCAGTTCATTGCCCAACCTCTTAATATTTCTCCAGGTCGACCAATGAAAGGACTAGATAGACTAGGACTGGAATGCCAGCCCAGAAATACATGAAGTTCGCCCATGTTTTCGCCGAAACAACACTGCATCAATTAATTTAAATGACATTTGAGCTCGTTCGAATTAACTCATATTCGACATCGTTCGAATTAACTCACATTTAACCCCGCTCGAATTAACTCATATTCAACCGCGTTCGAATTAACTCACATTCGACCTCGCTCAAATTAACTTACATTCGACCTCGTTCGAATTAATTAAAGTGACATTCGACCCCACTCGAATTAACTCACATTCGACCTTGTTTGAATTAATTAAAGTGATATTCGACATTGCTCGAATTAACTCACATTTGACCTCGTCTAAATTAATTGAAGTGACCTTCAACCTCGTTCGAATTAACTCATGTTCGACCTCGTTCGAATCAATCCGCACTCGACCCTGTTCAAGTTAATATCTACCAGCTTGACCACAACTAAATTGAAAGTTCTTATAGTCAAGGTGACCAAACGATAAAAACATACTATATCAAACAAAAGATTCAGAAACAATCAGAAAAAATAGCATTCCACATTCAAAAATATATTTTTTACAAGGGCTGAACAGATGCCCGCAAAAAGGAACACAAAAATTATAGAGGCATAACTACTTAGCATCACCCTCGCCAGCATCACCCTCGCCATCAGAGCATGTGTCCTCGTACCAGGCACCTGTTCAATCCCGTCCAAATCCTCTTCGTCATCATCAGGCACCGGCGTAGCAGGATCGTAACCACAGGTGACCCGAACTCTACCCACCATCATCAAATTATTGAATATGTCTAGATGGGCCTCGACGTGGATCCACTTCTCATACAAATCCTGCGGAACATCGGGGTAAGCAGAAGTGTGAGATGAGGATGGTTGAGCCAATAACTGCATCTTCTTGGCCTCGAGAGCGGTAATTTGATCACCAAGGTTCGAGACCTCTTTCTCCAGCCCCATATTCCGTTCATCAAGTCGTTCCTTCCTGAGCGTGGCCGTCTCTATATCGTTCACCCGTTCAGGCCAGAGGACGCAAATTGCATCTTCTAATGCTGCCACCTTTTCTAAAGCCGCCAACCGAGCCGACCCAGCCTTCTCCAACTCGTTCATCTTCTCGATGACTTCGTCATTCAAAGCGTCAGCCCTGGTCGAACATTGCTCGAGCTTGGCCTGCAGAGATGCCACTTGGGTCTGAAGATTCGCATACTCAGCCTCAACTTTCTTGCTCACTTCGAGCTCTTCTTCTTTGTCCCTGAGAGCCCCCTCGAGCTCGTTGCACTTATTGATGACCTTCACAAGCATTCTGCCTCAGCTCGTCTTTGATAGCTTGGAAATTACCACTCGTACCAAACCGCCTACAGATCTCGCGGTGCTTGTTGCGATACTTGTGGTACTTTCTTTCCATCTTCTTAAAAGTAGCCCTACAGCTCTCCTCTCGGCAAGCACTCTCAGTCTCTAAGATAATGGTCTATAAAAAGAGCAAAAGAGATAAATTCAAGTTTAAAAAACAAGAGAGAAAAAGATACAAGGCACAGATATTAGGAAGATCGGAAAAACTTACTCTCAGGGCGAGGCCGGCTATGCCCGATGACATGGCGACATCATTGAACGTCTCTAGGGTCCTGCCCTCCATATTAGAATAGAGAGGACCCAAGGAGGGGACCACGTCCTCCGTGTTCACCAACAGATTACAATCCATGGGTATCACAATGGTACGAGAAGACCCCTCTAACCGCACCTCCATCTGAGTGAATCCTTCATTGAACCTCTGCACCTCCTCGGGGTCAACGTCAGAACCAATTTCATAAGCGTACTCGACAATGCCCTTTGCTCTCTGCTCGGCTGACAAAGGAACATCGACCAGCTCTGAGGACGATGACTCGTTCCTTAACACGGCATCTACAACCTCAGATGGCCCTCCAACTTCAACCGCGACCTCGGGCAAAGGAACATCTTCCATGACCCAAGTAGACAACAAAGCTAGAGTCGGTAGATCCATTTCTCCCTTCGATGCAGAAATGGTTAGCTCACGGTCGCCCCTTGTAGATTTTGTAGCTCTAACTACCCCGTCATCGACATCCACCCCCTCTTCTTGAGTAGGACCAAGTCTTCCTCACTCGGTGATGGCTCATCTATCAAATGTAGCACGGTTGGGCCAGAGTCTCTGCTGTTAGAGTCGCTGATGGTTGACTTGACCTACTCGATATCGGGGGTTGAGAAGAAGTGGTCGGCTATGTAGGCTTATCCGTAGTCACAATAAGAGTAGATCGCATAGTGACACTTGTTCGGTAGAATACAGAAGTAGGGGCCCTCGCCCTTCTCAAAGATCTTCAACCTAACAACAAAAACAAAGTTAGGTCAACCCTCCATGATGCGATAAAAGATAACGACCTGAAGGCCAAAGCAACTAAAAACTCACTAGTCGTTGGGGGCTTGGGCCCAAACTTCTTGTGAAAGGCCGGCCATTTGCTAATCCCCACAGTATGTGGTAATACCTATTTAACCCAGTCATGAATGTCTGCAACCAATGGAGGGGTCTCTTTCTCGGCTGAACAAAAAAAATATAAAAATAGAACGATTACGCTACTACCAAAATAAGCAAAATGAACATTCAGCGGTGGTACTTACGGGCATAGTTCCACGCCTAAGGAAATCCAATAGTATTCGTCACTACGTCCTCGATCATGACATAGAAAAAGTTAAACCAAAATCGATGATTGGCCTTATCATCCATATTCACTACCAAACTCTTGCCTCCACGGTAATGAAGGTGTAACATTGTCCCCCTATGAAAACTGTTCGCATAGAGATGCAGTAGATAGTGAATAGAGATCCCGCGGCTGGCCAGTTCTGTGTACTTTGTCAACGTGAGGATAAGCTTGTAGATGTAAGGGGAAAGTTGGGTTGGGAAGACACCATAATAACGGCAGAATTCATTTGCCAATGAGGGAAGGGGAATCGAATAGCCCACAAGGAACGAATACACGTAGAATGCACAGTATCCAGGGTGGTGAACTTGTACTATATCACGGCTGGACCAGGTCGATGTGGGCCAGGATTCTAAACTTAGCCCTAAATTCAGCAAGGGCAGCCACGTCCATTTCAGATTCTACAGGCTCAAGATCATCCTCGGGCCGCTTCGAGAAGTCCGACCTAGCATTCTCTTTGCGAGGGATTATTTCATCTAATGTTGGGAAGCTATCATCATCTGCAATAATGGCAGCCCCATCATCATGAGGGGGCATGCTCACTGCTAATGGAACCGGATCAGAGGTCCCCCCAGGGGTGGAAGATGCAACAACCATGTGACGGCCCGATCAGTCGTCTCATGAATTACCGCTCTGTTTTTCCCATTTTTGCTTTTTTATGCTTCGTTATCCATGTTTTATGGTATCGAGTTGATCGGATCGAGTCCGGGGTGGTTTTGATAAGGTTTGAGACACTTAGTCTCTTTTAAGAAGGCTTAAGTTGGAAAAGACAACCGTATGCTAACTTATGTATTAGAGGGATCGGATGTGAGTTCTGATGGTTCGATTAGCTTCGGGAGGTGATTTATGACTTAGGAGTGTGATCAGAATGGGTTTTGGAGGTTCGGAGTAGAATTATGCTTGAATTGGCGAAGTTGATATTTTGGCAATTTCCGGTTGATAGACGAGATTTTGATATATGGGTCAGAATGGAATTCTGAGAGTTACAGTAGCTCCATCATGTCATTTAGGATGTGTGTGTAAAATTTTAGGTCATTCGGACATGGTTCGGTTGGGTTTTTGATCGAAAGCGTAATTTGGATAATTTTAGAAAGTTTAGCTTGAATCCGATGTGTTTTGGGTAATTTAATGTTGTTTGACGTATTTTAATGATTGGAACAAGTTTGAATAAGGTATTGGGTTATGTTTGTGCTTTTGGTTAAGGTACCGGGGGCCTTAGGATGATTTCGGGTGGTTAATGGAGAAGTGGAAGGTTATTGTAGCTGCTGAAGTTTACCGCTTCTGGTGTTCGCACCTGCGATTTAGGGACTGCAAGTGCGGTGTCGCAGGTGCATTGAGTGTGTCGCAAAAGCGGAAAGGCTGAGGGATGTCTGGAACCGCAGATACGTTATGGGGGCCGCACCTGCGGAGCCGCAGATGCGGCGATTGGATCGCAGATGCGGTTTAGGTTGGATTAATGAATTTCTGCAGAAGCGGAGGTTTGACCGCAAATGTGGTACCGCAGAAGCGGTTTGTGAGTCGCATATGCGACAATGTCTGGGCAGAATGTATATGAGCTTGCCTTCGCGATTTTTGAAGGTTTTCACCATTTTGACTTCGGCTTGAGAGCTTTTGTACGATTTGGAAGGGAGATTTCAAGGGAACTTCATTAAGGTAAGGATTTTGGACCTAAAACACATTTATATGGTAGTATTTCATGGATTAAGGCTATAATTAAAGGAATTAAAGGGCTGAAAATGGGGGATTAGGGCTTGAGTTTAAGAGGCCTTAAAATGAGGATTTGAGGGGTCATTTGAACTCCAATTTGGTATTCTTGATATGCATAGACTCGTGGGGAGATGAGGAATCTATTGATGTAAAAAAAAATTATTTTCGAGAAGTGGGCCCAAGGGTCGGGTTTTGATAATTTCGGGATTTGTGCCCTTTGTTGATTGTTTTTACTTTGGCTTTGTTCCCTTAGCATATGTTGATGTACTCGTTCTAATTTTGGATAGATTCGACGTGCGTGGAGGCCAATTCAATGGGCAAAGGCATCGCGAGCTAGAGATTTAGCCGGTTCGAGATGAGTAATGATTGTAAATGATGTTCTGAGGGTTTGAAACCTCGGATTGCACATCGTAGTGCTTTATTGAGGTGAGGCACACGCTTGATGACGAGCGTGGGGTCGTGCACTATTGTGGATTGTGACTTGGTCCATCCCTATTGATGATTTTACCTCGTATTTGATTGAAAACTATTTGTTATCATCATTATTTGGGCTGAATGCATATTTGGGCCTAGTGCCAACTACTTGAACCCTTCGGGGATTTTTATTGATATTTCCTCACTGTTTTGACTTTATACTTGAACTCAGTCATGTTATTTTCCACTGTTTTACTACTCATCCATGTTTACTCAGTTTTAATACTTAAATGATATTTTAAATGATGTTTGGGCTGAGAAACATTGTTTTACTATTGCCCGAGGGGCTTGTGAGGATTTTTAACTGAGTAAGGCCGAGGGCCTATGTTGTGAGGCAACACTGATACTGATTTGAGGCCGAGGGCCTGAGATATGTACGCCACGAGGTAGCTTGATTGATATGAGGCCGAGGGCCTAGATTTTATGCCACGAGATGACTTGTTATTACGCTTGGGCCGTAAGGGGCCCTTCTAGGAGTCTGAACACCCCCAGTGTGCACGAGTACCCATTGTGATATGAGATTGAGCCCGAGGGGCTGGTATTGTTCTATGTGATAGCCTGAGGGGCTAGTACTGTTCTGAGATATTGCCCGAGGGGCGAATTGTTGATACTGTGCCCGATGGGCGAATTGTTGATATTGTGCCCGAGGGGCGAGCCTTTATGTGTTTACTTTTCATAATTGATTGTCCATTTCCTGCTTAAACATTTAAAAACGCTTTTCATGAAGCATTATATTTGAGTTAAATGATTCTATCTATCTTTCACTGATTTACTGATTTTAAATGGTTTTACTGCTTCATTATAGAATGTTTAGTGCTTTATGTGATTTCTTACCTTCACTCATTATTTACATTTGTTACTCATTGAGTTGGAGTACTCATTTTACTCCATGCACCCATATGTGCAGATTCAGGCGTTGTTGGTACCGCTCCCGAGTGCTAATACCTCCAGCTTCAGGCGGGCTTTCGGAGATTACGAGGTAGTTGTTGACGTCTGCAGCCCCGTGTCTCTACTCTTTTATCATCTCTATCTCTTTTTAGACATCTGTACAAGCTTATAGACTTAGCAGACTTGTATTATGACTTATAGATGCTCATGACTAGTGACACCCCGGTTAGGGTTGTGTTGGGTTGTATTTCCGCACTTATTGACATTATCTGCTACTTAGTATTGATATATCATGTTTTAGACTATTTTTATGTTATTTAACTATTTAAAAAGTGAATTGGGTTTAATTGGCTGGCTTTGTCTTCACGAGAGGTGCCATCACGACTGGGTTTGGGTTTAGGGTCATGATAAGTTGGTATCAGAGCCTAGGTTACATAGGTCTCACGAGTCATGAGTAGGTTTAGTAGAGTCTCGCGGATCAGTACAGAGACGTCTGTATTTATCCTCGAGAGGCTGCAGAACCTTTAGGAAAAATTTCACATTCTTGAATTCTTATCGTGCGTCCTTGATTTAGCTTGAAAAGTAACTCTTTGAATTCCTTCCACGCATTCATATACGCGCATGAGCGCTCGATATCGGATATGAATCGATGGCTTATGATTCCCTGATCGAGGGGCGAGATATGATCTCTGTGCGTTGATGTTGGGCCAGTCTGGAGGACTCGAGGCCAGGTTTTTGCCTATAACTTGAGCCCTGAGCTGTTGATTTTGTGAGCGCGTGTTTCTGGATCCATATGTTCTATTATGTCCCTATTAAGGGAGGTGATGACTGGATAGTTATGTGATGAGTGTGATGTGACTGCGAGATGTATTCATATGATTTGGGAGTGACGAGAAGGGTTCGCTATAGGATAGAAGGACTACTAGGTGCTCGATTTTCATCTTGATTTGAGGTATAGCCCCGAGTTATGGGTGTGTGAAGAATCTTTCCATGTTTCCTATTTGGGAGTGGAGTAAATTTCATGTTGCGGTCTGATTTCAGACTCAGGAAGTTTAAGTGACTACATAATGTTTATGACGGTGGAAGGTATATAGAAATGTTAGTTTGAGGCAAAGCAGGTGGGGTTATCTCCTGCGGATTGTTCTGAAGTTTGCGTAATCCCTTGTGTTATTTATTGGAAGATCTCAATTACAAGTAAAATATATGTGCTGCAATTTAAGTTTGGGTTGCTTAAGAAAGTGGGTTTAACTGTTACGAGAGTGAATGCGAGATTTGCATGAGAGTTAAAGTACCAGATGGTCTGTGTTTCACGAACTTATGAGGAATCGAGTTTAATCTCACTATGATATTATGACAACAATAAAGTATATGTGTTATGAGTTATTGTGTATGTTTTGGTCTATGCCTTCGAGCCAAGTGGGGGAGTCCACTATTAATTAGTTGATTGCACGGTTATGTGCTATGTTGGTTCCAGTTTGAGGCGTTCGGGAGAATCAGTTATGGCTTACAAAGATTTGAGGCTGAGGATGGCCCAAGTAAAGGAAAAGGTTATGTTATGCTTCGTAGGTGTATGAGAATCACGGAATATCTTGAGTTGTTATGAGTGTGGTGAGATGGGCCACATGTGGAGGCAGTGTCCTCGTCGTGTTGCTAGTTCGTCCCAGCAGAGGGGTCAGTCATCAGCTTCAGTGCCAGTTTCTTCACCACCACCCGCTCAGCCAGCTAGGGGTAGGGTTCAGTCAGCTAGAGGCCGTCCTAGAGGGGGAGGTCAATCAGGGGGCGGTCAGGCCCGTTTCTATGCACTCCCAGGCAGACCCGATGCTATTGCTTCAGATGTTGTTATTACAGGTATTATTTCAGTCTGCCACAGAGATGCCTCTGTATTATTTGATCCCGATTCCATATTTTCTTATGTGTCATTATACTTTTCCCGTTATTTGGGTAAGCCCCATGAGTTTCTTGCTATAACTATTCATGTATCTACCCCGGTGGGCGATACTGTTATTGTAGATCGTGTGTACCGATAGAGGTGTTCATGGTTCGGTTTGGATCGATTTTTCAAATATTAGAACCAAACCAAACCAATTAAGTCGGTTTTTCTCGATTCGGTTTATGTCGGTTTTTTGATTTTTTCGGTTATTTGTCGGTTTTTTCTTAAATATAAGACATACGCTACCAAATACATATTCAGCGACCACATTTTCAATGTAACACTATCAAATCAATTGCCCTTTGAGAAATCTGTTATTTACCAAAATATATTGATGATAATCGAATCAAGTAGTGATGAATAATTTAAGGGCTTAATTAAAAATATGTTATTTTTAACACAAAATAAATTCTTACACTAAACAAAAGAAAACTACCAATCAAACTAGAATGTAAAGGTAAAGAACTATATTAAAAGTGCAAACTAAAAACATTTACCATAAATTTTTTGAAACTTTGTATAACATTATACATATATATAGGTGTAATAATAAATTTGAAATAGCTATTCCTATAGTCGGTTTGGTTCGGTTTTTTCTGATTAAAACCAAAAGCAAACCAACTTTGATCGGTTTTTAAAATTCAAAACCAAAACCAACTCAAAGCAAAAAGTATCGGGTTTTTTGGTCGGTTGGTTTGGTTTTCGGTTTGGTTTGATTTTTCGGGTTTTTATGAACACCCCTATGTACCGATCATGTGTGGTGACTATTGGGGGTCTGGAGACCCGAGTGGATCTATTATTACTGATTATGGTGGATTTTGATGTCATTTTGGGCATGGATTGGTTATCTCCGTATCGTGCTATTCTGGACTGTCATGCTAAGACAGTCACATTGGCTATATCAGGTATGCGATGGATCGAGTAGCGAGGTGTGACTGATTATGTTCCTAGTAGAGTAATCTCGTTATTGAAGGCCCAACATATGGTTGGTAAGGTTTGAACTTCATATCTAGCGTTTGTGAGGGATGTCGGAGCTGAGGCTCCCAGTATTGATTCTGTCTAGTTGTGAGGGATTTCCCGATGTGTTTCCTGCAGACCTGTCGGGCATGCTGCCATACAGGGATATTGATTTTGGTATTGACCTAGAGCCAGTCACTCAGCCCATTTCTATTCCGCTGTATCGTACGGCACCAGCGGAGTTGAAGGAATTAAAGGAGCAACTTCAGGAACTCATAGATAAAGGGTTCATTCGGCCTAGTGTGTCACCTTAGGGTGCGCCGGTTCTGTTTGTGAAGAAGAAGGATGGCACAATGAGAATGTGTATTGATTATAGGCAATTGAACAAGGTAACAATTAAGAACAAGTATCATTTGCCTCGTATTGATGATTTATTCGATCAGCTTCAGGGAGCGAGGTTGTTCTCCAAGATTGGTCTCCGTTCGGGTTATCACCAGTTGAAGATCAGGGATTCGGATATTCTTAAGACGGCTTTCAAGACCCGATATGGTCATTATGAGTTATGGTGATGTCTTTTGGGCTGACTAATGCCCCAGCAGCGTTCATGGATTTGATGAACAGCATGTTCCGGCCTTATCTCGATTCATTCGTCATAGTCTTCATTGATGATATTCTGTGTATTCACGTAGTCAGAAGGAGCACGTGGAGCATTTGAGAGTTGTGTTGCAGAGATTGAGGGAGGAGAAGCTTTATGCAAAATTATACAAGTGTGAGTTTTGGCTCAGTTCAGTGGCTTTCTTGGGGCACGTGGTGTCCAGCGAGGGTATTCAGGTTGATCCGTAAAAGATAGAGGTGGTTTAGAGTTGGCCCAGACCAACCTCAGCCACAGAGATTTACAGCTTTCTTGGGTTGGCAGGCTATTATCGCCGGTTTGTTCAGGGATTCTCATCCATCACATCGCCCTTGACTAAATTGACCCTGAAGGGTATTTCATTTGTATGGTCGGACGAGTGTGAGGAGAGCTTTCAGAAGCTCAAGACAGTTTTGACCACAGCTCCGCTGTTGGTTTTGCCATCATCTTCAGGTTCATATACCGTGTATTGTGATGCTTCGAGAGTTGGGATTGGTTGTGTATTGATGTAGGAGGGTAGAGTTATTACTTATGCTTCTCGTCAGTTAAAGCACCATGAGAAGAACTACCTCGTTCATGATTTGGAGTTGTCTACCATTGTTCACGCATTGAAGATATGGAGGCATTACTTGTATGGCGTATCTTGTGAGGTGTTCACTGATCATCGCAGTCTTCAGCATTTGTTCAAGCAAAAGGATCTTAATTTGAGGCAGCGGAGATAGTTGGAGTTGCTTAAGGATTATGATATCACTATATTGTACCATCCGGGAAAGGCCAAGGTGGTGTTCGATGCTTTGAGCTGAAAGACAGTGAGTATGGGGAGTTTGGCATATATTCCAGTTGGGGGAGAGACCTTTTGCAATTGATGTTCAGGCCTTGGCCAATCGGTTCATGTGGTTAGATATTTCGGAGCCCAGTCGGGTATTGGCTTGTGTGGTTTCTCGATATTCTTTATATGATCGCATCAGAGAGCGCCAGTATGATGATCCGCATTTGCTTGTCCTGTAAGACAAAATCTAGCATGATGATGCCAGAGATGTGACCATTGGTGATGATGGAGTTTTGAGGATGCAGGGCCGGATTTGTGTGCCCAATGTGGATGGCCTTCGAGAGTTGATTCTGGAGGAGGCCCATAGCTCGCGGTATTCCATTCATCCGGGTGCCGCGAAGATGTATCAGGATTTGAGGCAGTACTATTGGTGGAGAAGGATGAAGAAAGATATTGTGGGATTCGTAGCTCGGTGTGTCAATTGTCAACAGGTGAAATATGAGCATTAGAGACCGGGTGGTTTGCTACAGCAAATGGATATTCCTGAGTGGAAATGGGAGAGGATCACTATGAACTTTGTTGTTGGACTTCCACGGACTTTGAGAAAGTTCGATGCTATTTGGGTGATTGTGGATCGGCTGACTAAGTCCACGCACTTCATTCCTGTGTGTACTACCTATTCTTCAGAGCGGTTGGCAGAGAGTTATATCTGGGAGATTGTTCATTTGCATGGTGTCCCAGTTTCTATCATTTCAGATAGAGGCACTCAGTTTACATTGCAGTTTTGGAGGCCTGTGCAGCAAGAGTTGGGTACTCAGGTTGAGTTGAGCACAGCTTTTCACCCTAAGACGGACGGGCAGTCCGAGCGCACTATTTAGATATTGGAGGACATGATGCGTGCTTGTGTTATTGATTTCGGAGGGTCATAGGATTAATTTCTACCGCTTGCAGAGTTTGCTTATAACAACAGCTACCAGTCGAGTATTCAGATGGCTCCATATGAAGCTTTGTATGGGAGGCGGTGTAGATCTCCAGTTGGTTGGTTCGAGCCCGGTGAGGCTAGGCTATTGGGGACAGATTTGGTACATGATGCTTTGGAGAAGGTGGAAGTGATTCAGGAGAGGCTTCATACAACGCAATCAAGGTAAAAGAGTTATGCTGACAGGAAGGTTCGCGATATGTCTTACATAGTGGGTGAGAAGGTTCTACTGAAGGTTTCACCTATGAAGGGTGTTATGAGATTTGGGTAGAAAGGGAAATTGAGTCTGCGGTTCATTAGACCTTTTGAGGTGCTTCGGAGGATTGGGGAGGTGGCTTATGAGCTTGCTTTGCCACCCAGCTTATCGAGTGTGCATCCGGTATTTCATGTTTCTATGCTCCGAAAGTATATTGGGGATCCGTCTCATGTTTTGGATTTCAGCATAGTTCAGTTGGATAATGATTTGACCTATGATGTGGAGCTAGTAGCTATTTTGGGTCGTCAGGTTCGAAAGTTGAGGTCAAAGGATATAGCTTCAGTCAAAGTGCAGTGGAGAGGTCAGCCCGTGGAGGAGGCTACCTAGGAGACCGAGCGGGAGATGCAGAGCATATATCCTCACATGTTTAAGTCTTCGGGTATGTTTCTTGACTCATTTTGACGAACGTTTGTTTAAGTTGGGGAGGATTAGATGACCCGGCCAACCGTCTCATGAACTACCGCTTTGTTTAAACCATTTTTGCTTTTTTATGCTTCGTTATCCATGTTTTATGGTATCGGGTTAATTGGATCGAGTCCAGGATGGTTTTGATAAGGTTTGAGACACTTAGTCTCTTTTAAGAAGGCTTAAGTTGGAAAAGACAACCGGATACTAACTTATGTGTTAGAGGGCTCGGATGTGAGTTCTGATGGTTCTATTAGCTTCAGGAGGTGATTTATGACTTAGGAGTGTGATCAGAATGGGTTTTGGAGGTTCGGAGTAGAATTAGGCTTGAATTGGCGAAGTTGATATTTTGGCAATTTCCGGTTGATAGACGAGATTTTGATATAGGGGTCGGAATGGAATTCCGAGAGTTGCAATAGCTTCGTCGTGTCATTTTGGATGTGTGTGTAAAATTTCAGGTCATTCAGACATGGTTCGGTTGGGTTTTTGATCGAAAGCGTAATTTGGATGATTTTAGAAAGTTTGGCTTGAATCCGATGTGTTTTGGGTGATTTAATGTTGTTTGAGGTGTTTTGATGATTGGAACAAGTTTGAATAAGGTATTGGGTTATGTTTGTGCTTTAGGTTGAGGTCCTGGGGGGCCTCGGGATGATTTCGGGTGGTTAACAGAGAAGTGGAAGGTTATTGCAGCTGCTGAAGTTTGCCGCTTCTTGTGTTTTCGAACCTGCGATTTGGGGACCGCAGGTGCGGTGTCACAGGTGCGTTGAGTGTGTCGCAGAATTGGAAAGGCTGAGGGATGTCTGGAACCGCATATGCGTTATGGGGGCCGCACCTACGGAGCCACAAATGCGGCGATTGGACCGCAGATGCGGCTTAGGCTGGATTAATGAATTTCCGTAGAAGTGGAGGTTTGACCGCAAATGCGGTACTGCAGAAGCAGTTGGTGAGTCACAGATGTGACAATGCCTAGGCAGAATGTATATGCGCTTGCCTTCACGATTTTTGGAAGGTTTTCACCATTTTAACTTCGGTTTGAGAGCTTTTGGACTATTTTGATGGGAGATTTCAAGGGAACTTCGTTAAGGTAAGGATTTTGGACCTAAAACACATTTCTATGGTAGTATTTCATGGATTAAGGTTGTAATTAAAGGAATTAAAGGGCTAAAAAGGGGGGATTAGGGCTTGAGTTTAAGTGGCCTTTAAAGGAGGATTTGAGGGGTCATTTGAACTCCGATTTTCATATTCTTGATATGCATAGACTCATGGGGAGATGAGGAACTTATTGATGTAAAAATCTGATTTTCGAGAAGTAGGCCCGGGGGTCGGGTTTTGGTAATTTCGGGATTTGTGCCCTTTGTTGATTGTTTTCGCTTGGGCTTTATTCCCTTAGCATATGTTGACGTACTCGTTCTGATTTTGGATAGATTCAACACGCATGGAGGCCGATTCGAGGGGCAAAGGCGTCGCGAGCTAGAGATTTAGCCGGTTCGAGGTGAGTAATGATTGTAAATGATGTTCTGAGGGTTTGAAACCCCGGATTGCACATCGTAATGCTATATTGAGGTGAGGCACACGCTTGATGATGAGCGTGGGGTCATGCACTAATGGGGATCGTGACTTGGTCCGTCCCGATTGATGATTTTACCACGTATTTGATTGAAAACTATTTGCTATCATCATTATTTGGGCTGAATGCCATATTTGGGTCTAGTGTCAACTACTTGAACCCTTCGAGGATTTTTATTGATATTTCCTCAATGTTTTGAATTTATACTTGAACTCAGTCATGTTATTTTTCACTGTTTTACTACTCAATCATGTTTACTCAGTTTTAATACTTAAATGATATTTTAAATGATGTTTGGACTGAGAAACATTGTTTTACTATTGCCCGAGGGGCTTGTGAGGATTTTTAACTGAGTAAGGCCGAGGGCCTATGTTGTGAGGCAACACTGATACTGATTTGAGGTCGAGGGCCTGAGATATGTACGCCACGAGGTGGCTTAATTGATATGAGGCCGAGGTCCTAGATTTGATGCCACGAGATGGCTTGTTATTGCGCTTGGGCCGTAAGGGGCCCCTCTAGGAGTCTGCACACCCCCAGTGAGTGCGGGTACCCATTGTGATATGAGATTGAGCCCGAAGGGCTGGTATTGTTCTATGTGATAGCCCAACGGGCTAGTACTGTTCTGAGATATTGTCCGAGGGGCGAATTGTTGATACTGTGCCCGAGCAGCGTGCCTTTATGTGTTTACTTTTCATAATTGACTGTCTATTTCATGCTTAAACATTTAAAAAGGCTTTTCATGAAGCAGTACATTTGAGTTAAAGGATTCTATCTATCTTTCACTGATTTACTGATTTTAAATGGTATTACTGCTTTATTATAGAATGCTTTGTGCCTTATGTGATTTCTTACCTTCGGTCGTTATTTACATTTGTTACTCACTGAGTTGGAGTACTCATTTTACTCCCTGCACCCCTGTGTGCAGATTCAAGTGTTGTTGGTACTGCTCTCGAGTGCTGATACCTCCAGCTTCAGGCGGGCTTTCGGAGATTACGATGTAGTTGTTGACATCCGCAGCCCCGTGTCTCTACTCCTTTATCATCTCTATCTCTTTCCAGACATTTGTACTAGCTTATAGACTTAGCAGACTTGTATTATGACTTATAGATGCTCATGACTAGTGACACCCCAGTTAGGGCTGTGTTGGGTTGTACTTTCGCACTTTATTGGCATTATCCGCTACTTAGTATTGCTATATCATGTTTTAGACTATTTTATGTTATTTAACTGTTTAAAAAGGGAATTAGGTTTAATTGGCTGGCTTTGTCTTCACGAGAGGCGCCATCACGACCGGGTTCGGGTTTAGGGTCGTGACAAACCATCTTTGGCTGTGTATATGCGAAAGAATTACAAACACAGAGGTGAGAATGGCAGAAATTGCTGAAACCAGGAAAAATATGGATGCAAGAACACTGAGAAAAAGAAAGAAAGATCTAAAGGTTCGAATGTTTGAAAACATAAAGGATCAAATAGAGAATTTATATCCGTATTTATAAGAAATCCATGCACCTTAATCGAGAATACAAAGCATCGATACACAAATATCAAAACGGAAGAGGCGCAGGAAACGACGTGATGCATAAAAAAATGCATAATAATGACGCATGATGTCATGACGTCATTCTGAACCGACGTAATGGTAAGTTGTGGCTCACTAAGCGCTACATTATCACCTCGCCATGATCGTTACTGCTCAACCTGCCCACCTAAATCTCACAACTATGAGTCTACGACTATTGAAGTCCGCTCACCGAGGTCGTCCGAAAGATAACCTCGATAAGCGGAAGGACTAACTATATGGGTTAAAATCTGGCTTCGGCACGAAGAGGTATCATTAGAAGTAATTTAGCTGAGGTCGACTAACGACTGATGGATTCACCGTCGAGCAGTCAATCATGGCCAAGGTCGAATACCAAGAATAATAGTAATGACTAGTTTTGTAATATGATCTTTAGGAGAATATTCCACTGAATATTCTCTGTACTTGTACTTTTAGGGTTGATTAGGGGCATGTCCCATATAAATAGGGAGAGAGATAAGGTGAAAGGTATGTATTATTGATTCTGATAAGAACTCTCTTGAAAAGCAAACTCTCTAGATAAATACAAACACCACTTTTCTAAAGAGATTCATTTTGTTGATTATTCTATATATTTTTACATCAGATCCGAGAAAGTCCCCAATATTCTAATAGTTATTTGTCATACATCATTGTCAGAAAGAAGAATCATCCACTTTATTCAATATTGGGTGAATCATTCTCCTTATTTACATTTAGTGTCATTTATTGTTATTTAATGTTTGTTATTCCCATCTCGGTATTGACCTTGAACATTTAATACTCATTGCATTAATTATGTTCCGACATTATCCTACTAATCCACTTAGGCCGATTTTAGACCTGGAATTATTATCTTTAACTAGAATTAATCTCTTATCTTTTTAGTTAATTAGTTTAACCAAAGGTTCATACTTTTTGGTCAAACACTTTGGAAATTCCGTCTAATTAAGATTCACGTTGAGTAAAGTGCATTAAAAGATAAAATGCTTTCTATCAGAATTTTTTTATTTTCATGCCTCAAATCTGAACTCTGGTTAATAAATAGTAAAGAGATCATATTCATCATAGTAAGAACGACTTCTTCTTGGGGTGAGAGGGGGGAGGGAGGGGCCGAAGAGGAGAGGAAGTGTAGGGAGAAAGGGAAAGTTGGTAGCTCTAATTTATTTTACAGTAGAATGGATCATATAACTATTTCATCCATCTTAATATTTACACAATATTTATACTTGATAACCTGGATTTTTACATCCTTGGTGGTTGAATTCTCTTAAAAACGTACTTGTCCAATTACCTTACCAATCTCTAACATGTTACTTTTAATATCCAAATGTGATCTCAAGCTCCTCCTCGTCTCCTCTCCTAATGCAACAGTGTTGTCATAACCAGTAGATTCCCCTTCTCTTTAAGGTCGAGGAAGGACAATAGTTGTTTGATGGTAAAGAGGAATAATATTGCCATGTGCTCGTTGATTCCAATTAAATGGCGAAGTTTTTTCCAATTTAGACGTTTTATGTAGTCATGAGAGTGACTAACGGGAAGGCCGCGCCAGACGACACATGCACTAAGTTTACCAATGTGATTTAACCAATTATCTGATTTTAAATTGGATTGGATCAATTCAAATTTTAAAAACATTTATAAATCTTTTTCTAATTTATAAACATTTAGAAATTACATTTACTTTGCATTTCAAAAGCAAATGATTGGACAGTTGTGGATCTTCTTGATGCATTTACAGACAAGAATACGAGTCAAAATCCAAACCCCACAATGCCATTCTTTAGCATGCGCGCATGAATCAAAACTGCAAACCCTAAAAGAAACAAAAATAAATAAATGGTGCATGATAAAAAGACCAAATTAATTTATCCACACTCTTAGGACAAGTGACCCTACTAAATTTAAAGAGAATTTGCTAGCATTCAGTGACAGCCTAATACTTCCAAGAGTTAGACCTGACAAAGTCAATCCCATCTGAAAACAAAGGTACAATTTGGCAGTGCATATGCACGTTGACCTTCCCTAAGTCACATAATTGCACTCGGCTACGATTGAATTTTGATTAAACATTCCATAACATTTATGAGGATATAAAAACTTCTCATTAACAGTAAAATTAATAAAATAGAAGTTTAAAGTTAAATGCTTTCATATAAAATATGTCATTGTTTAACAAAATAACGAAAGTATGTCACATAAAATGACACCGAGTGAGTAACTATTTTTCCATTAAAGATCCTTTCTTTAGCATTTCTCTTTACCTGCAATATGTTGATAGTAACCTTAGCAATTGTACTTTTGGCATGGGGAAGCTAAGAAACCTTTGCTTTTCTATAGCCCGTTTGGTAAAAATCAGTTTATTTTGAGAAGTGTTTTTTTCAAAAGTGCTTTTCTCAAAAGCACTTTTAGTGAGAAGCAGTTTGTGTTTGGCTAATTAGTTTGAAAAGCACTTCTGAGCAGCAATTAGTGTTTGGCCAAGCTTTAAAAAACTGCTTCTAAGTGTATTTTTCTCAAAAGTGCTTTCAAAAAAGTGCTTTTGGAGAGAAACTATTTTTTTCTGCTTCTCCAAAACTGCTTCTACTTCTCCTCAAAAGCACTTTTTTCCTTCCAAAAGCTTGGCCAAACACCTCAATTTTTGGCAAAAAGTGTTTTTGGCAAAAAAAAAAACACTTTTGGCCAAAAAGAAGCTTGGCCAAATAGGCTATAGCTAGTCTTTTAGTATATCTCACTTGCCACTGTATATTGACACACAAAAGAGCATTTTGGTGCACTAAGCTCACACCATATACGCAAGATTTGAGGAAGAATTGATCCCTTGAGACAATTGTGCACAATCTTCCCTTATATTTCTGCAAGATGTTATTTTTCCCGGCTTACTTGTGACCTCTTAATTACACGACAGAAACACCTAGTGTCGTGCCATGGCTCTCCTTAGTATGTCGGCATTTTGTATCTAAATGATACACTAAGGGCCCGTTTGGTATGAGGGATAAGGTATAATTAATTCCGGGATTAAATTTGAGATAAGTTTATTCTATGTTTGGCTGAGATAAAATCATGGTATAACTAATTTCGAAATTAGTTATCCCGGGATTGTAGTATTTTTTAACCCTATGGGAGAGTGAAATAACTAATCCCGAAATAATTAATCATGGGATAACTTATTTTCCAAACAAACGACCCTAAGTGCCCGGTTAAAATGTTCGAATGAAACAAACTTAAGAGGGAGTGTATTATGCCTTTTTGTCGATGTATTATGCCTTTTTGTATCTTACGCTATAATGAATGGTCGTTAGACGCAACAGAGAGCGTGTGCTCATGTATGATAGAGAAACAAAGAACACATGATGACAGTTGCAGTCAAATAGTTTACCATTAGTTACTAAAGACAGTATTTGACAAAAAATAAAAATAAAATTATGAGCTCATAAAGGTACAAAATCAGTAAATATATAGTTTATCGCAAATTAAATACACATGAATTTATGCAGATCTTTTATTTGAATGATCAAGAATATGTACGAAGTCACTAATTAAGAGCTCAAAATCCAAGATTAAACAAGAATTGCTATGATACAAGAGTACAGGGTAAATTAGGTATATTTCATATGGCATTGTTTGCATGAATAAAACTGAATATTTGCTGGACCAAATTTGCTATACCATCAGCTGTAAGCTTTGTTTCTCCAGAAATCTACACAAACAAAAATCAGAACAATATCAGAAAATATAACACATTGACATTCTATAAAATTTTGTACTATCACTATTACTATTAATTTAATCAACTACAATAGTTTATTATTTTATTTTTCAAGTTACCATATCAAGCTCGCAAATTGCAAGTAAGAGCTATACCCATTATTGTATAATGTTATTTTGTTTATATACCGTCAATTCACATAACTTAATTACTTTTAAGTAAATAAAAAGGTATTCTCTCTTTAACCATTCGAACTTTCAGATGAGGTGGTCATATAATTCAACATAATGGCGTACCTTAACATTGAAAGAATATAGAACAGTTTGTTCAATGGTGGTAATATTTGTATGAATAATATTAAGCTGCAAATCTTCTAATGCAGAAATGGTGGTAATGAGTTGGCCTGGCCTTCTTTTTGACAATATCTTGATTATTGCATTAAAACCTAGTAGTTTCACTTCAACATCAGCCAAACATGACTTGATTTCAGCTATATCTTCTTGAATTCCACCTTCATATAATTCATTTGCAAGAGGTAAAGGAGCAAAGAATGGTGGATTTTGAATTTCCATTAATAATGAATCATCTCCATAGAGTTTCCTTCTCTTTTGTGATTCAAGGCATTGTAAAAGTTGCTCTAATTCTCTCACAAATTCTATTGCTCCACCAATAATTGAAGCTTGATCTCCCTAGAAAAATTCCAAACAAAAAAAACATGTCAAAATTTGCTTTTTTCTTCTCATATCTACATAATATGGTTGTCTTCGCACTATGTACGGAATTTAAGAAAGAAATTTTTGACACATCAAAAATACCCTTAAAATAGTGGTCTCTTTGTCTAAAGAACTGCGTTGAGAAATGGCAGATGTACAGAACCTTTCAACGAGATAGTGCTTTTTCATTTAAACATGCACGTTTATATATATGCATATAATTACATGTCATTAAGAGTAAACGATAAGTTTAATGTGAACTAAAAAAATTCTAATATAGAAAGATGGTATCATATAAAATGAAACAAAGCGAGTTTTAATACCCTTTGTACATAGGAACTTGGCATAAGAGACCTCAAGACAAGAAGATGCTCATTCATTTGCTTCCTTCTATTCCTCTCCACTTCAATATGTGTCATTCTTTGATTCTCAACTTCCTCATTACTCTTGATTCTTGTTCTTTTCCTCTTCTTCTTGTTTTCATTTGCTTTGCCATTTTCAAGATTTTCACCAATAAGAAACCTTAGTTGTGCAGCATTCTCTACTTTATCGCTAAACTCTATAAACTTCTCTTCAATTTGTGACACCATCATTGCTTCTTCATTAACCATCTCTGGATTTTGATGGTTAAGACTTGGGAAAATTGTAGGCAAATAAGGCTGCAGAAATATTTCATGTTCAAAGTGAAACAACATGGTGAGTTGAAGTGTATTGATATGTCAAAGGAAGAGATACAAGTTATGAAAAATGTTGACATTGAAAAAGTACCAAAATATATAGATGTGTGTGGATATACCTGGTTGTTTTCTTTTTCCTCCATTGTATTTTAGAAAGAAAGAAAAAGAGACTCGAAAACTCTAATAGTACATAAATTCATGCAAAATCATTACATTGGTGAATTATCAATCCTTGGGTCCACCTCCAGAAACCTGACAAAATTCAGCAACAAACTATCTTGACAATTGGAAATTAAAAATAAAAAAAAAATAAGATGATGAATTTACTTGTGGATAAGAAGATGGGAATTTCCGGAGTAACTATTGGAGAAGAGGATATAACATATATATATATATACACGCACCGAAATCGTGTTTTACCCCTAGATGTCCAATCAAGTAACGCACTTCGGGGAGAACCAGCTAGCTCTAGGTGCGAGTGGTATTTCACCCCTAACCACAACTCACCCGTTGATTCTTCAACATCAGTCGGTCGGACCTCCACTATATATATTTACTTGAAAAGTAATTGCACTTAATTATTCATAATAAGTAGAATTAATAATCTGAAAAATAAAACAAATATTTACTCTTATAATATGTTAAATTACACTTATAAAAATATTTATTACACCATCAGTATATCTGCCATATTCATGAGAGAGGGGGAGGGAGTTTGGAGAAGAGAAGAGCCTGTGGATTAATTTCCACCTCACGAATTCACTCACTTGCCTTATCTTTCACCTCCCACCTATTAATTGTGTAATACTTTATATTTTAACAAAGGTGTATTGGTCATTAGCAAAATAATAATAATAATAATAATAATATAAGAAACTATCTATAAAAAAAACTAAACAAATAAACAAAAAAAAAGGGGAGAGGGAATTTAAAACAAGGGCCGAAGCCCATTAGAAAAGAATGAAAAAAAAGGGGTTAAACAAAGCTTTCAAAAGCTTTCTGAAGCAAAAGCCGCAGAAAGCAAAACGCAAGCAAAAAAAAAAACAAACAGAGAAAGGAAAAGGGGAAAAGAGAAAAGAAGAAGAAGAAAGCTTTGGGTAAAGGCCTTAAGAAGAATTGAGAGTTGAAATTGAATATATTAAAGCTCTCCTTCGACTCAAAACGTTAATTTCTTCTCCTCATCTGTTGAATTATTTCACTATATTTATGCAATTTCATGTGGTACAAAGGAATTCAATATCGACCTTCTTGTATATAAAAAGAAATATATATACTATGGAAATAACAAGGCTATAAGGGTTTGGTTTAAGCAATGATAGGTCTACTTCTAGAGGAATAAATTATATTAAATAGTTTGAAATTGATAGAATTATGGACTAGTTCTATGATTAAATATAAATACCTTTTTATTTACAAGATTTTTTGACTAATTTAAATTACTCATAGCATGAGTAAATATAAATCCACAAATTAAGATTCAAACATGAATCTCGATGATTGGGTTTTCTAAAATAGCTATGGATTAGCCTAAATAAGAAAATTAACGTGAGATCGATATTATGTAATTATAGATTGATTGGAGGAATTTGTACGAATTGCTCGAAGTGAAGCATTTGGTATTTCGGCACGAGTACTGTGAGTAGTAATCTTACTGCAATTTGTGTTTTCATAACTTGCATGATTTACACATGATTTTTAATATGAATATGTTACCGATTATTTTGAGTTGCATGTGGGACAAGTCTTTTACTCGATATGATACCGAAATAGTTATTTGAAAAGATTACCGTGTTTTAAATATTTTCGTTGTCACTAGATCTGTTTTACCGTTACTTGAATTTACTGTTATCGAAAAGAAATTATATGATTTGGTAAGAACCGAAATGCCCTATATTGGTTTAAAATATTTTTGATGAGTATATACGGATTACAGAGACAAATATAAATGGGAGTACACATTGAAGGATCCCGTAGCTAACGGCGGGTTCGTTAGACCTGGTGCACCTTGAAATTACAGATTATCTTTATAGTCCTCGCTAGTGGGAAGGTAGAACTAGCATACCGTTACCAATTTCCCTCGAGTAGGGACTACCGTTATATTTGACTTTTTTGCGAAGAAGTCCACAGTTATACCGATTACATGATCTGTTCATTGAAACCTCCCAAATGTGAATATTGATATCGTACAGTGATTACCGAGCTTATTACTAAATTATTATTTGTATTATACTACAAGAAGAACATGATGAGACTGAAAATTTATTATTGTTTCTGAAGGGCATTTTTATGTTATCTTCTGTTTGAGATACTAGCATGTTTTCTGACTTGTCTCCAATAAAAACGGTTGTGGTTAAGTGTTATTACTCACTGAGCTAGCGACTCATTCACCGCTAATTTTTTTTACAGAGACAGCAGTTCATGGAGGCAAGGATTTTGTTAATTAGAGCGCACATGTTGATATTTCTCGGTGAGCCTCGCACTTGTTCGCGTGGGCAAAGATTTTATTTATTGTTATGGTCTTTTCATTGAACTCTTAGAGTCGCTCCATAGTCATTATTTTAGTGTCATGAGTATTCTTTTGTTATTATAGTCTTATGTTGAGTATCGTTCTCATTTATCAAAGTTGGAGATAAATTGGTATTTCTGGTGGTTAGTTGGTGGTTTAGTTATGGTGGAGACTTGTATTGGTTAATTGACAAGTTTTCAATTGTTTGGTATGATATTAGGATGTTTGGTTGTTGATTTGAGACAGGAAAATTTTTGGGATGGTCCAAAAACAGGAGAAACTCTGTCCGATTTTTTGTAAAATTTTCGATGAGGCTTACTTGGGAGCACTTGCTCCTAAGCGCCGGTCACAATCCTAAATTGGGTCGTGACAAAGTTGGTATCAGAGCACTAGGTTATTCTTGTGGCTAATGGAGCACACGTCGGTAGTAGAATCTCAATTATGGTTATGTAGCCGGCCATTCCCATAATCGTGATTCTGCGAGGGCATGATAGGATGTGTCTTGTCTTTCTTTCTTATTCCTCCGTACGTGTGTGGCGATTAGGGTCAGATAACTGAATCTATCATTACTTATCCTATTCGCGCATGGCTCGGACCAATTACCCTATAATAGAATTTGGCTAGAGGTTCAAACTTTAAAGATGTCAAATTTCGCCAATGGACATGCAGCCATCTCCGAGCAAAGAAATGCTACATAAGTATTATACAAGACCAGTGAAAGGTTAATTGTGCCATATGAGGTACTTTCTGGTAAGATGCGTAATAGAGTCTATTTCGAAAATTTATACTAGTCCACCACTACAGCGATAGAGGAGTGCTATCATAAAATGTACTTACCTCCATGAAAAAGAAGATAAAAAGAGATGTTTATGGATATAATAGATAAACATGAGAAGAATGAGCAACAGAATAGGGGCTCTAAAGTCCTCATGCACCTAGAAGATTATGGGGAACAAAAAAATATTCTTAATAAAGTTTCTAAAGTTGAAACTACTAAGTTACTATTTCTGATAGTTCAAAGGATCCTTAAAGGTTTTAGTAGAACACTTACCACATTATGAGCTATAAGATATTTCATGAAGAGGTCTATGGAACAGGCAACTTTAAGACTAGAGAACATGGCAAATACATGAAATGCTACTATACTCTTAGAGATGCCTACAAGAGCAACACAACTAAATTGAGAATAATTTCACTAAAGTGTTTATGAATCACTTCCTTTTTGACAGTTTGTGACGTGAACTTGCCTGCTAGATCATTTAAGTAATTGATTTAGACGTTGGGTATACTTACATATAACACCAAACTTTCTCAGCTGGATACGCAAGTAACATCTTAAGTTTAGAGGCGTGTTGAAAGGTTCGTCAATTGTTTAAACAAGGTAGTAACTACATATATGAAGATTGAAGACTTAAACCTATTTTATAGCAGTTGCACTTACCAGAAAGATTGAAAATATGGACATGATAGGCATGCAAAAACTCACATAAGAAGATCGAGATTAGAATATCTTTTAGTATGGATTTTAGTATGAATCGAAGATTTAAAAATCAAGAACGCTATCAGATAATAAGCGATCCTTTTCGGGTTGCCACATCTGTGGAAAATCTATAGTAGTTAGACATATGTTTAAAACCTTTAAGATTCAAGTTAAGAGAAGGAAACCCTAGCTAACCAAGTTGTACTTGATATGGTTGACTCTAACGTACAGATGGCTATGGATTAATTATCTTCTTACCATGCTACCCTCGATTACAATGGAAAGACTATTAGGTTTGGTGAACTTTAAAAGCTAGTTTTGTCCAGAAAAGGGATTATAGTTTTGTCCCAAAAAAAGGGATTATAGGTTTTAGAGATGAGCAAATTATATATTTTGAAGACTTAACGGTTAAAGAAGAAAGGTTATTTGGATCTCATAGATACGGTAAGGGACACAAGAGAAGAAACACTTAGTTTGAGAAAAAAGAAGAAGTATCATAATGAGAGATTCTCTAATGTATTCCTAAGGATTTACTAGGACTACCTCCAATATTATAAATAGATTTCGATATTGAGCTGGCACCTGACATACAAACTATATCATATGGAACTAACAGAGTCGAGAGAGCTAAGTGAACAATTGCAAAACCTATTGAATAAGAGTTTTATCATACCGAGTGTTTCACCATGGAAAGCACCAATATTATTGGAAAAAGAGAGAGGGAGGGAATAGGTCCGTAAGAATGTAAATCGACTACATACAATTGACTAAGATAACAATATGCAATATGTACTCATTGTCTCGTATAGATGACTTGTTTGATTAGTTACAAGGATCCTCCCACTTTTAAAAGATTGATCTTTAGTCTGGTTATCATCAGCTTAGAATAAGAAATGAAGATATTTTGATGTAAGCCTCTAGAACTCAGTACAAATATTATGAGTTACTTGTGATGCCTTTCGGACTGGCCAATTCTCTAGCCGCATTTATAGATATAATGAATATGGTGTTCAAGTTGTTTTTAGAAGAAAAAAAAGTATCATGGTATTTATTTATGATATTTAGTATATTCTTGTAGCTAGAAAGAACACGAAGAATTACTTGGCAAAAAAACTGTGTTATAGATACTGTCGAAGAAAAATTAGCTTTTCACCAAGTTTTTGAAGTGTGAACTTTAGCTACACTCGGTGGTGTTCATAGGACACATGATATCTAAGAATGAAAAGATGGTAGATTCTGAGAAGATAGAAGCACTTCCTAAATGGCTGAGACTCATTTCTCCTAAAGAGATTGATTTTTTTTTATTGGGCTTGACAGGCTACTACAAGCATTATTTGTATAGGATTCCTCTAGAATAGCACCACTACTCACCAAGTTAACATAGAAAGTCACAAAATTTCAGTAAATGTAGGAATGTAAGACGAGATTCCAAAAGCCCAAGGCATATTTGACAACCATACCCGTGTTATCCTTATTCCAGTAGGCTCTAGAGGATTCACGATGTTCTGTGATACATCGAGGGTAGGATTAGGATATTTTCTCATGCATAATAGTTGTGTAATAACTTATGCTTCAATAAAGTTGAAGAAGCGCAAGTTGGATGATGCCACTCATGAGTTGGAGACGGACACAATGGTATTTCCATTTAGGATTTAGAGATACTATTTATACGAAGAAACCTAAGAGATTTATACATAGTACAAGAGCCTGAAGCACATTTAAAATTACAACAAATATAAATATTTATCAATGCCGATGGAGGGAATTACTGAAGATATAACTGTACTATTTTGTATTGTATGGGAAATATAAAATATTATGGCTTATGCAAAAAAATAAAAAATAAAAAATAAAAATATGGGTAATTTGGCGCATATAGTTCCTTAAGATACTTCTGTACAAAGATGTGCATAGACTAGAAGGTACACTCAGTGTGGAAAAAAAAATCAAAGACATTATTGGCTATTGGTCCAGACTGATGTAGAGTGCATAAAGGCTAGTCAATACGAGGATGAGCGATTGTTCAAGTACCAAGATTAGTTTTTGCTAGTAAAAGCGAGGATATAACTATTAATAATGATGGTATTGTCTGACGAGATAATCAATTATGTGTAGCAAACATATATGGGTTGAGACAAGTTATTTGTGATGGAGCTCACAACTCTAGATACACTATATATCGCAAGTATATAAGATGCAATATGAGTAGGAAAAAAAATGGATTGGTTAGAAAAGAAAAAAATATAATTTGTTAACTTTGTTTCTAACTATTTGACATGTCGGCATGCTAAGGCAAGCCCTTGCGACTCACATGCCCACTACAACAACACAAGATTCTGAAGTAGAAATGCAATAGAATTACAATACATATATGTCTGAATTATCTAAACAATTAGAGGTATGATTATATGTGGGAAAGTTGTAAATTGGCTTATGTAGTAGGCACGTTTCTTGCTAGTCAAAACTCTTATAGTAAGGAAATATATGCACAGATATACATGAACGGAAAATATATCTGACTCAATAGAGCTCTATTGTCCATCATCTCTGATAGAGGATCACAATTCACTTCACGACTTGGAAATCTTTTCACTAGACGTTGGGCACATGAGTAGATCTTAGTACTAGTTTTATCACCCACAAACGCAAAGTCCGAATATACTGTACAGACCTTGGTGGATATGTTGAGAGCTTGCATTCATGAGTTTGGAAGAAGTTGGGACACTTACCTACCTTTAGATGAATTTGCTTACAACAATAGCTTTCAGTCCAGTATTCAAATGGCATCGTACGAAGCATTATATGGTAGAAGATGTCGTTCTTCTATCGGATGGTTTGAAGCTGGTGAGACTAACTTATTGGGACCCGACTTAGTACAAGAAGCTATGGACAAAGTCCAGTTGATCAGACAGAGATTGCTTACAGCTCAAAGTAGACAAAAGTCTTATGCTGATAAGAGAAGAAGAGATTTAGTGTTCACAATTGGAGATAAAGTGTTCTTACGAGTCTCTCCCATGAAAGGTGTGATGCGATTTGGGAAAAGAGGCAAGCTGAGCCACAAGTTTATAGGACTGTATGAGATACTAGACCGAGTAGGAGCTGTGGCTTATCGTTTGGCACTTCCTCCTGAGTTGTCCTTTATTCATCTAGTTTTTCATATCTCGATGTTAAGGAAATGTATATCAGACTCATCTCAGATAATTGAAGCCCCTACTATACCACTTGATGAAAAGTTGTCTTACGAGGAGGAACCGATGGCAATTGTTGATAGACAAGTAAGAAACCTACGGTCAAGAGAAATTATGTTCGTTAAAGTTTTGTGGAGAAATCATACCATTGAAGAAGCTACTTGGGAAGTAGAAAAAGATATGCAAGCGAAGTATCCCCATTTGTTCAGTCTACAGGTACGAACTTGAGTTAAATTCAGGGACCGAATTTCTTAAGGTGGGGAGAATGTAATACTCTATATTTTAATAAGGGTGTATTGGTCATTAGCAAAATAATAATAATAATAATAATAATAATAATAATAATAATAATAATAATAAATACAAACTATCTATAAAAAAACTAAACAAATAGATAAAAGGGGGGGGGGAGATTTAAAACAAGGGTCGAAGCCCATTAGAAAAGAATGAAAAAAAGGGGTTAAACAAAGCTTTCAAAAGCTTTCTGAAGCAAAAGCCGCAGAAAGCAAAACGCAAGCAAACAAAAAAAAAAGAGAAACAAACAGAGAAAGAAAAAGGGGAAAAGAGAAAAGAAGAAGAAGAAAGCTTTGGGTAAAGGCCTTAAGAAAAATTGAGAGTTGAAATTGAATATATTAAAACTCTCCTTCGACTCAAGAGGTTAACTTCTTCTCCTCATTTGTTGAATTATTTCACTATATTTATGCAATTTCATGTGGTACAAAGGAATTCAATATCAACCTTCTTGTATATAAAAAAAATATAATTACTATGAAAATAACAAGGCTATAAGGGTTTGGTTTAAGCAATGATAGGTCTACTTCTAGAGGAATAAGTTATATTAAATAGTTTGAAATTGATAGAATTATGGACTAGTTCTATGATTAAATATAAATACCTTTTTATTTACAAGATTTTTTGACTAATTTAAATTACTCATAGCATGGAGTAAATATAAATCCACAAATTAAGATTCAAACATGAATCTCGATGATTGGGTTTTCTAAAATAGCTATGGATTAGCCTAAATAAGAAAATTAACGTGAGATCGATATTATGTAATTATAGATTGATTGGAGGAATTTGTACGAATTGCTCGAGGTGAAGCATTTGGTATTTCGGCACGAGTACTGTGAGTAGTAATCTTACTGCAATTTGTGTTTTCATAACTTGCATGATTTACACATGATTTTTAATATGAATATGTTACCGATTATTTTGAGTTGCATGTGGGACAAGTCTTTTACTCGATATGATACCGAAATAGTTATTTGAGAAGATTACCGTGTTTTAAATATTTTCGTTGTCACTAGATCAGTTTTACCGTTACTTGAATTTACTGTTATCAAAAAGAAATTATATGATTTGGTAAGAACCGAAATGCCCTATATTGGTTTAAAATATTTTCGATGAGTATATACGGATTACAGAGACAAATATAAATGGGAGTACACATTGAAGGATCCCGTAGCTAACGGCGGGTTCGTTAGACCTGGTGCACCTTGTAATTACAGATTACCGTTATAGCTCTCGCTAGTGAGAAGGTAGAACTAGCATACCGTTACCGATTTCCCTCGAGTAGGGACTACCGTTATATTTGACTTCTTGCGAAGAAGTCCACAGTTATACCGATTACATGATCCGTTCATTGAAACCTCCCAAATGTGAATATTGATATTGTACAGTGATTACCGAGCTTATTACTAAATTATTATTTGTATTATACTACAAGAAGAAGAAGAGCATGATGAGAATGAAAATTTATTATTGTTTCTGAAGGGCATTTTTATGTTATCTTCTGTTTGAGATACTAGCATATTTTTTGACTTGTCTCCAATAAAAACGGTTGTGGTCAAGTGTTATTACTCACTGAGCTAGCGACTCATTCCCCGCTAATATTTTTTTTACAGAGACAGCAGTTCACGCAGGCAAGGATTTTGTTAATTCGAGCGCACAGGTTGATATTTCTCGGTGAGCCTCGCACTTGTTCGCGTGGGCAGAGATTTTATTTATTGTCCTGATCTTTTCAATGAACTCTTAGAGTCGCTCCATAGTCATTATTTTAGTGTCATGAGTATTTTTTTGTTATTATAGTCTTATGTTAAGTATCGTTCTCATTTATCAAAGTTGAAGATAAATTATTATTTCTGGTGGTTAGTTAGTGGTTTAGTTATGGTGGAGACTTGTATTGGTTAATTGACAAGTTGTCAATTGTTTGATATGATATTAGGATGTTTGGTTGTTGATTTGAGACATGAAAATTTTTGGGATGGTCCAAAAACAGGGGAAACTCTGTTCGATTTTTTGTAAAATTTCCGATTAAGCTTACTTGGGAGCACTTGCTCCTAAGCGCCGGTCACAATCCTAAATTGGATCGTGACAAATTGATGTGAATCACAAGCAGAACTAACTTTACCACCTCTTTGCACGAGGCTTTAATAAATACTTAAAACTTTGTTATATGATTTTATGAATTAAAGTGAGTGAAAATTTTCAGAGTTTGAACCTTTCTATGGATTGAATGTTTGAGATTGGTTTAATCATATATCAAGCACGTGATCACCATTGCAGCCTAGACACCTTTATTTAACTACAAATTATTTATTCAATAGTTATATATTCCATGTGATACCACCCCATTTTAACTTTACACGCTCTACTAAGACTTTCTATTAAATGATGAATGTATATACATGGATCTTGTAAGAAAATTTTGCAACTTGTCATTTCATTATTAAGTGGAAACTTTATGCAGTCTGCCACCGATATTGCGCAAACTTTCCAAAATAATATTGACTGTGTCTACTTTAGAGGATGTCGGCTGCATAGTTTCGAAGAGTCCGAGCACTTGCTCGGATCAAACATCCTCATATAAAGCTGTGAAACTCCGTAATTGTGTTTGATAAAAATTGGTTCAGTCCGGAATCAACCCAAACAAATTGCAAAGGCTTAAACTACGACTGGCAAAGATCAAGTTGTAGTAACTAATAAATACTCGAGAGAGAACAGTGGAAATCTTTTTGTAGATCCGAACAATATAAAATCTTAATTAGAACATAAAGTAAAAATCTAACAGTCCAGACAGAGCTGACGTGACAGATTCAGAAAAAGATAACGCGCAATGGCAGTTTCCAGTCCCCAGTTTTTGAGTCCCTCTTGCATAGGAAATACAATGACAAGCACAAGCACAAGTCTGGAAATCAAGAGGCAGAATAACAGTATCCACGGGGCTCTTTTCAATGT
Source organism: Nicotiana tabacum (assembly GCF_000715075.1). Classification (NCBI taxonomy): domain Eukaryota; kingdom Viridiplantae; phylum Streptophyta; class Magnoliopsida; order Solanales; family Solanaceae; genus Nicotiana; species Nicotiana tabacum. The sequence goes on from NC_134086.1 coordinate 12,619,912, forward strand.
ATCCCACAATTCAACTCGATCATAGGAAGTGCTATTTGATCCATAGGTTTCCACCTCTGCCATTCAACATCGTCTCCAAAATGGAATGAAAACCAAAGTATTGGTGAAGCTTTTAAAATACAAATAAATCACGATGTGTACTCAAATGCCGGTGGTGGCTGAGGCTCCTCATCAACAGCCATTGCTGATGCCGGGGCCTGTTGTCCAGTTGATCCACCACCAGTGCTGGATGCAGTTGACGAGGGTGCATCAGTGAGGGACAATATTTCAGGTTCATCAGGACGTAGATCTCTCAGAAGCACAAATCCAGAAGGTGATGATTTAACTGGCACATATCTGCTTTCTTCCAAAAACTTTATGTATTTCTCCTGAGCTGGAACCACCCTAGCAGGGTTGGTCAACATCTCAAATGATGGCTCTGGTTCATTTTTCTTCTCCGCTGGAGTATCCACCTGCCATTAAAGGAGATATACATTTTATTTGCACTACACAACAAAAGCAGAAAATTATGCAAGATCATCCACACAAATTTGTCTACAATATTATAAGAACAGACTGTCAGCCCGATCCTTAACTAAAGGAAACCATTGATCCAAAACAAAAAGACAGAAATGTATACGAACCTGCATGGACTCCCCAGAACTTGGTGCACCAGAAGATGACTCTGTTCCAGCTGCCTTCTCGGCAATGGCTTTCTCAGCCTCTTTCTTGCTAGCCCTTGCCTTAGCCCTAGCCGATGTTGATAAAACAGCTGTGGGAAGTTTCACAGCAGAAGTTGTGGTGGCTACAGTGGTTGGCTTAGGATACTCAAATAGTGAGGGCTTAGCGTGTGATACAAACTCGAACTTTGGCACTTTTAGGTCATAATTGAGACCAATCAAGGCTGTTGGTGAGAATGCTAAGCTAACGAAATATATAAGTGGATACCAATACCAAAACTGACTAAAAACAGCTAGTCCAACGACTGCTGTAATTTTGTCATGTTTAGTCTTTGAAAGTAATTTGATTGTCACGTTTCTTCCACCAGCATCAAGAATACCAGAGGCCAAAATTGCACCCATTTTACTCATGGTATCTTCATGCTTATCTAGGACAATTTTCTCCAGTTGTCGCCTGAACAGAAGAAAGTATAGCAAGCTCAGAAAAGATGAAAAAATAAGGAGAGATGTGACATGCATTTTCAGATGAAATACCTGAAGGCACCAACGCGGGAATCACTAGCTTCACTTATCTGGACCATCACCATGGCCATCGCTATGAGAGCACCTTGACGTACAAAATCAACCACATCTGATGTCAAAGGCTCCAACAATGAGATGGCCTCACTCAGACCAGTACCTGCACAAGAAATGCCTACTGCCATAGCCGCACCATATCGAACATGTGGATTGTAAGACTCTGATAACAACGATACAATACGAGGCATCTGCAAATTCATTGAAAAGGAAACATTATTAACACATCAGAATGAAGAAGACTTGGGGGAGGGGGAGATAGGGCAGAGGGGAGGAAATAGGATAACAGTGGTGTTAAATGTGGATCTGCAGACACAAGTCAAACATAGTAATTCCGCTGAAATGAGACCACAAACAACAAGAGATTGATAAGAAGCACATGATTAACCAGCATAACAGTCTTAAATATGACAAGAAAAAGCACCAACCTGCTCTGGCTCAGAATACATAACAAATCCAAGTGCCAAAACTGCTGTCCGGCGGACATCATCACTAACATCTGATACAGCAAAATGCAGCAACTGACGGATAGCCTTATTATTTGCAGTTCCTCTGTAAGCCAATGCTAAAGCATACATTCCACCATAACGCAATATAGGGTCTTGATCCCTAGTCATTTGTTCAATCAGTGTATCGGCTTCTTCCTCCCTTCCGTAGACTGTGAGAGCTATACCTAGTGCCAAACCCCTGCATGTAGCATCAGAAGGAATGTTCAACTCCAGGTACTCTATGGAATATTATTTTGTACTAATTAAAAGAAAAATGTGTTCCAGGCACATGCAGTAAGATGGAGAAATTTTCATCCTTATTTTATGCCACATTATTGATCCTGTAATTATGCCTAAGACTAATTACATATTCATGTTCCCTCTAGTTTGAAAATTTTACTTTTTGCTAATAAACCTTCATGAAAGGAAAATAGCACAAAAACAGGTAAAGGATCAAAACTTCCCAGTGCACAAAAATTACACTGAAGAATTTTCACCTTGAAACTGAAAATTCTTGGAATTGATATTCACAAAATTTAAAAGTTCAAAAAAAAGGAGGATGTATACATGGGGACTGAAACAAGTGATAGTACCTAAATATGTGATTTTACAACATATGATCAAAGGCAATCTCTATCAAAATATTCAGAATTGAAAACGGACAAAGAAATCAACATGTCCTGTCTTCTTTCAAAACAGAAATTCAAACACCATTAACTTGCAATGGACATTCCAGCCATTCTTTTGAAACTGAAATTCAGATGGCCTTAATTTGCAATGAACATTTCTAAATCTGTGACATTCACAGTTTTTTCTTTTTAAAAGTAAATGTGACATTCACAAGAAAACGGATGCTACACAGGTTTTAACTTTTAAGTCGAAAGATCCAACACGAGGATTTGGAACAGTGAGTTCTAAAACAAGGACAAAATCTGTCCATTATTTTCTTATATTTGCTATTAACAGGACTTGTTGCAAAGAAAATAAAATAAGGAAGTGAGAGTATCGGAGCCAAGCGGTCAAGGACATTTCAGTAGTTAGCTCTTAAATATTTATAGCAATTTTCAGTCTATCAAATGTATAATAATTATACCTATTTGTTTCCTTATATCACTTGGTGACATTTCTTCAAACAGTATAAAACAATTTTATCTGTAGTTTATCAAGTAAAATCAATCCAAAATACCAACTACCTCTTCACACGATAACAGTTGTTCATTTCTAGATACTGCAATCATTTTTGACACTATTCAAATAATTAATTTCCTTATTATAGTTCAAGCAAAATATTTTCTAATAGTCATCTCAAAAAAAAATATTTTCTATAATTCATCAATGCTTAATTATTTTTATTTTTATTTTTATTTTTTTTGGATTGGTTTAACATTTGATCACAATATCATTCTTCAAAAATACAAAAGCAAAACCTGAAAAAGAACAGTAAAAAGAACTTCTCAAGTACACATGTATTAAGAGATAACTATAGGATCTAAGCTAATACAAGTAATTGTATTTTGGCAATTGGCTTAAAGCTGTCAACCTACCTGATTATCTTCTCGTGTTGCGTCTCATGAGCATAAGCAAGCATCTCACCTGCCTTCTCACTTGCAGTTCCAACCATCAATAAACCCATACCAATACCAGCAGCCTCTCCAGCAACGGCACTGTCAGTATATAGGACGTTTTTAATGTCATCATAAATGTCTTCATCAGCGGTTCCTAGAGCAGCCAACCCAAGTCCTAAGCAGGCACCATGCTGAATAACCTGTAGCAACAGAAAGTTGAAAATATGAAAACAATAGCCGGAAAAAAGAAAGGCACCTATGAGAAAGATGAAGTTCACTAATACAAGTACCTCGACATTTGTACTACGTAGACTATCACGAAGAAACTGTTTGATACCCTCCCCATGATTTGCATGAATTAAACCAAGAGCATACAAGGCACCACCTTCTGAATATGGACTACCACCTCCACCAGCTCCACCTTGAGGTAAGTAAGGTGCCATAAGTGATCTCCCCTGCTGCAAATGGCCACTGTGGATAACACCCAGTCCAGCTGTCGCACTGAATTTAGCCCAATTTGTTGCACGGCTTAGCCAGTCCTGATAATGTAAATAAAAGATTCCCATTATAAATTATTTTAGGCTGTAGATATAATCCAAATGAGAAGGTACTCTGGTAAAAGGAAAGATATAATCACCAGGTTCTCCCTAAGGAATGTATCCACAGTCGTTCCGGCATGCATGATCGCATTCGCATATATTGTTGCACTGTGACACACACTATTTCTCATCTCAACAGACTGCTTTATTGTTTTAAGAATAAGGAGATCTGACCTGTACGCAAAGATTAACACAACTAAGAATACACATTTTCCATCAATCAATTGAACAAATAGGTAACAAAAAGTAAAATATATTTGTCTTACTTGTTATGGCTGTATAAGAATTGCAAGGTCAACTGTATTGAGGTCTCCCCTGATAGAATCCCTTTTAGTTTTCCCAACCTTTCAGCATACATAGCTTCTTTTGGATCCGCAGTTGTTAACGTCCCACCTGAAGGTCTGCTTTCTTCTAACAATGGAACATCCTCTGAAGCTTCTGCATCTTCAGTCGGTGCTCGATCAGAATCCGCAGGTAACGGCTGTGCCGGCTCTGAAGGTTGTAGGTTTGGGCTGGAAAGCCGGTCCCTAACCCTCAAAAGAAAAGCTTGGTGCTCGTTCTCTACAAGGTCAAAAGCTATTTGAAATGCCAATAGAGCATCATCTTTATTTTCTGATCTTAATAGCTTCTCCAATATGCTTGCTACAGTCTCTGGTTTATCCAAAAACATAAGCCACTGGCACATGCTCAAATAGTTTGGAGATGGTGACTTCTCATACACATCGACAAGAAGACGAAGCACCTGTAAGAGAAGAGGAAGATTTAAATGGAAATTTTCTCTGAATCTGCTTAAAGAATATCTAAAGTAACAATATGTATTAAAGAAGTCGTCCTACATCTATCAAGAAAGAAAGAAAGCGAAACAAATAAGGATAATATCACAGGCGGATGTAGTGCATAAGATATGGTTCACCCAAACCCAGCAAATTTGGCTCGGACCTTGATGTGTTAACAAATTCACTAAATAACTGCAAACAGTAGATTTTGAACAAAGTAAATCGAATGGGTTGTGGTAGAATTCCGAACTCGAAATCGTAATGTTCAAACCGAATCCTTTTTTCTCTCTCTATTTCTATTTTCCCCACTGTAGATGGTATTGGGATGACGCTGATGAGGAGACACTGGAAGAAGGTAACACTCAAAGGGAAACTTTTGGTGGCATATAATTAATTTTCTCGGGGGAGCTCACAACAGTATATGCCTTAGCTCAATGAACAAATTTAAAAAAAAAAAAAAACATGGTGACAGACATACTTATAATCTCTATGAGGAGAATACAAGCAGTCAATGCAATAACTAAACCTAGCAAGAAGATCACATAAATTAGAGCACACGGATTTGGGGTGGGGATGGGGGAGTGGGAGCTTGAAATCAAGTATGTTACATAAGGTGAAGACAGAGCAAGACTATACCTCACTTCGATATTCTCTACGATTGACGAAGTTATGGGAAACATTACTGCAATATGCTAGAGTGGCATCAACGTTATCACTGCTAACAATTGCTTCGGCAACCTTATCCAGCCTTCGGCATTCAATGGCCATGCCAATGGCTTGCTGATATTTGCCATCCACTATACACCTAAGTAAGAAACAAGGCAATTGTTAACCAGAATGGAAACCCCAGAAAAATAATGTGAGGATTAGATGTCCACATTCTTATTCGTCCACAACAGAAGATGAAAAATACGTACTTATCAAGCATTCTCTCCACAATAGCCTCCAGCCTAGGGTCCACCTTTGTGGCTTCATCATTTGACTCAGCTGCCTTAGTCTTATGGCTTGCATACTCATCCAGGGCTTTAGCTGAAAGGAAAGATATTGCAAATCCAACAATACAAGTCAACAGTGGACAAACAAAACGGACAGCTAAAACAGTTGACATATTATAGTACTTAAAACAACTAAGCGAGAATGAGTGTCTATTTCAAAGTTCGACCAAAATTTATCACATGAACCGGTTTAGTTATTTTACTTCTTACTCCCCAATAAAGCATTGATGTGTCAACCTAGTGATGTCAGGTATGACACAACAATTCACTACTATGGACCAAGATACTACAGAAAGAACACAGTACAAGCTAGAAGGGGATGCAACAAAAATCATCTGCAATAGCAATTGCAAAAAGATAGATCTTGAGGAAGAAGTGTTGAAAGATGCAAATCAAAAGCAATATATGAAAGTTGAGAAAGAAAATTTGGAAGATACAAATTCATCAGAACAACATGATTTTTTGTATTTATAAGATCTGAACAATATGATATGAAATTTATACCGAGAACTGTATGAACATAGTCAGTATCCTCAGAAACATCAAAGAGAGGGCCAGCTCCAAGGGCATAGGATAATGAGTCATTATGTTCACCCAAATGATAGAAAACCTGAGGAAATAAACAAAAGTTAGAGAGGACTGCTGATAAGAAAATTAGGTCCTGCCATAATAAACTGTCTCCCACATGACATGGGACGAATTGGTTGGAAAACAAAAATGTAACCTTTGAAGCAACTAATGCAGCTAGTTGTCTTTGATCAAACTCTTCATCCTCGTACAAGCTTTCACTGCACGAACAGGGAGTTAAAAAAGTCCATGAGATCTCAAAGCACATATCATGAATACACAGTTGATAGAAATTAAGACTTGAGCTTAGGTTTCAGAAACTTCATAAATTCTTTTAATATCTATACATAAGTGCAGGGCATGGAATTACCCAATATCACAACTGACACGGCCAAGAAAACTAGATACAAAGCCAAGCAAACTATACAGCATTCTACAGATGCACATTCTAACATAAAGCAAAGCTCAGCTTTCACTGCCAATGACAGACTGATTAGATTATAGCTATATTAATTAGTTGATGCATAACTAAACTGGCAGACAAGGTTGACTATCTGCTATTCAAGAGAACTATGTTTGGCAAGCATTTTGGTGACTTATAAAGAAAGTTCTAAGGTCCTTGAGGCCACCAGGGCTTTGGTCTAGAGGGGTAAGAGAGGGGATGCCTGGACTAGGTGCATGACATGAGTTCAAACCTTGTCGCAAACAAAAGCTTGGTATTTAAGTGGAGAAGGATAGAGAGGCTTATTGTCCACCATGCTTGAATCGTGCGCAAGGGGCCAACTGGCTCTCGAGGTTTTCTCGATTATAAAAGTTCTAAGGTCATAAGTTAAGCTTGTGGTCAGCTAAATTAAAACTTGTGAGTGTTTGGTGTTTAAAATAATCGAACAAACAACATAAAGTATCTAAACATATTTTTTTTCTTCTCTATTGTGCAATATAAACACATTGGGCTTATCAACAAAGCTCAAAAACATAGTTTTAACTCCACACGGTACATAGACGGAGAGGGTCAAAGACATCATAGTACACAAAGTTAGTAATATGAGGTCTAATATAAGTTACATTTTTTTTGCATAAGGCAACGTAAATAAGTTACATGTTAATGAGATGGACAAAGATTTACACACTGGTTTGTATCATGAAAGCCATAGCCAATACTAATTAGTTGAGGAGGTGAATAAGTTTTGCGCGCAATATTTGAAAGGATAGGAATCCTTAGGTGTGAAAAGCTCATCCAAATACTTCTAAAAAGTATCCCAGCCAAAACAATAGCATCAAAATCAATAAGTTTCAATCCACAAACAGTCATGATGAAATGAAGCTCATACAAGATTGAGACGCTCTCCCTCCGTAAGCTGAAACGCATACCATTGTCACTACTTACCGAACATGCATTTTATATTTAAAAGAAGGTACTGACTTCCAGATCCACTTATGAACAAATGAACTTCTTGCATGTGCAATGCGTTTCATTGCCATGGAACCCATAATGAATCCACCTTAACCCTCCTTTACCTGTACCACCTTTTCGGCTTAAGATTGTCATCGATCAATCAATTCAAATCCCAAAAGAAGAAGGCGAAAAAACAAATTAGGCGTTAATATTTTCCATCTAAGATAAAATTGACCACAAAAACCTTCCAGGACCAGCGCTGAAAAAGCTTTCGACATCCCCCACACCTACCATCCACACCTCCATGGTGACAAGGCACTCAAATACAGGCAATGTATCCCTACAACCTACACTTGCACTATTCAAAAACCATACAGTGAGTCGCTCAAAATTTCCAACTCACACCCGACCGCCCAATATAACAAGTCCACTAATCCTAATACTTAGAAATTCCAATTCCATTTAAGCACCACTTACAGAAGTTATCCCTACAACTTAATCTTGAATCATTCAAAAGGAAATTATTCGAGTCATGCCCATACAGCTATAGCAACTAAACTTCCATGATGTCAAAAAAAAAAAAAGAAGGGGGGTGGGGGGGGCAAGCACGAAATCAACTATCTTCTTTAGCGCCAACATCCTTTTTGTATAAAACATCCAATTTACCATCCACTTCCTACTTCCCTCAAAAATCCCACAAAGTTCAAATACTTCTAAAACATAAAACGGGAAAGAAGGACCTCAAAACCTTTCGTACTAATGCTGAAAAGTCCCAAATCCACACAATTATGTCAAAGCAATGAACAAATACACAAGTATTTTACCGCACTACAAACCATAATTCAAATTGAAAGTAACAAAAACGCAATCTTTCCCATAAAGACACAAACCTTCAAGAACTCAATTCACCCAAATGGAAGTAAAAAATGTCAATCCCTCTGCTGCTCAGAAATTAAAATTCCATACTTTCCATCATTAAAAGAACAAACCAAAAACAAAAGAATTCACCAAAGAAATAGGAAAATAAAAACAAAACAAAACCAATTTCCTCTTTCTACAGCTCAGAAGTTTCAATTCCACATAATTTCAATCACTACAACTAACAAAAAAACCTATATTTTTGCCACAACTAAAGTAAAAACAAATAATTATAAGTCCAATTCCACAAAATTTCAATCACTACAACTAAAAAAAAGTATTCTTTTTACCACAATTAAAGAAAAATAAACTAATTATAAGTCGAATCCCATATAATTTCAATCACGACAACTAAGAATTAAAGTATATTTTTACCATAAAGAATGGGGGAAAACATAATTGAAACTGAGAGTATAAGAGAAATAAGTAGCAGAGGAATGAATTACATGACAGGGACAGAGGTAGAGATCTCAGGCCAAAAGTAATCAACAAAGGCGTTGAGATTTGAGAGCGCGTGGAGTTTCAACTGTGGGTGGGATTCGTTCAGCATCGCCAATAAACCACCCGCCGAACTCACCATCGTTGCAGCCGTCGCCATTGCCGCCGCCGCCGTTTAACTCTTAGGGTTTGGATCTGTAACAAGAGAGGAGAAAGCTAGGGTTTTCAGATGAAGAGAGCAACCGGAAACCTAAGGAATAGGTGGAGAAGAAAAAGAAGAAGACTGAAGAAGAGATTAGAAAAGCTTTGGGATTTCTTGTTCATGGAGTAAAGGAAAAGGTTCTTTATTAGCTCACTCCTAGCGCATTTTGGATTCTTTTTTCCTTTTTTTAATAAATAATAATGAGAAAATAATCTTGTGTTTTAAATTTTTTAAATTTGTTTTGGTATTTTTACCATGGAAAATCTAATTTGGGTCTTGATTAATTTGGATTTTTATTTAAATTCGAATTAGTTTAAATAGAGTGTTTTGTTCGTATTTTTAATGTGTTTAAGTTGCTGTTTTTAAAAAAAAAAATGATATTGTATAGCCACTTTAAAAATATAGCCGAAAAATATATATTTTTGTATATATTGTGTAAGTTATATATACAAATTTTATATATCTTTTCGGCTATCGAAAATAAATTGTTTGTGGCACGAGCAAAGTGAACAAAAAAATCCTTTTTTTCCTTAATTGATGTTTGCATACACTTTAGGGCTTGACTTTACCGAATTCAAGTTGGAAAGTTCAATTTTAGGATTTAAAAAGCTCATTATCAAAGACGACTCAGTTCTCCTAGCCCACACTGAGATGGAAGGATGTTTATCACCCACCACAAACTTTGGTGGTAGCGTGTGCTCGGTTAAATTATAAGGCGGTCGTACAAGATAAAATTTGGAATTATATTTATTTCATGTTTGAATACAAGTATTAGCTAACTCTCGAATAAGTTTTATACTAAAATGGTGGAATTAGTTATCCCATATAAAATGTAAGATAGTTTAATGGAATTATATCCTAGTTTATTCCACCATTGTACCAAACGACCCATATGATCTTATTTTATTTCAGTAAAATTAAAATAATATCTTAGTTATTAAAATAAAACATTATTTTAGATAATTTTAATTGAAATCTTAATTATAAGCTATGGAAATTAATTCCTTTCAATTAGATAACAAGTCCATAAATATTTTTGTTAAAAAGTTTGGCTTTGTTGGCTAGCTTGGTTATTTGAAATAGAAGGGTAAAATTCAAATTGGAAAAATCTCTTCCTATCCTTCTGATTTAGAATGGTACTAGTGATATTATCCGCGCTTCGCGCGGTCATTATAATTTTTTTAAAAAAATACTTCATTTCATGATCTCCAGCTCTTTCCCACCAGCTCGTTCTTTACTAGGCATCTAGGCGAACCCGCCGGGTTAATTAACTCAACGTAAAGAAAGCTCATTAGGTCAAAACTAGGGGAGTGCTTACTAATAGCGAAAGGTTAACATCTCTCCGCCCTTATTAGTAGTAGCGAACATCAGGTAACTTCGTGCTGTAAAACGACAGATTGGTAATGAAAGGCAATGTACTAAGAAAGCGCAACTCTATTAGACCTTTATCTGGAAAAAGCAATAATACACTACAATATCAATAAAATTAAAAAAAATCTGTAAAAAAAAATGTTTTGGCCCTCCCGACAAACTCTCCCAATTATTTTGTTCCTTTTAACTATATCAGAACAACTCAACCCTCTATCTTTATATTTCAAAACTGATTAAACTGCAATATTTGGGAGTTATTGAGATTAAAGTATGTTAACGTTAAGGGTATTATAAAGAGTATAAGATAAAAAGGTGTGAGTTACGAAGGTAAATCTAATATCTAATATATAAATTAAAAGAAAAAACAATGACACAATATAAAGATAATAAAAAATATTCGTATTAAAACTCCAACAATATAAACTATCCATATAAAATAGAAGTATTAACTAGCAACATATATTAAAGGTAAGAAGATATTCTTGATAAAACTATTGGAGAGTCTTGCACCTTCACTATGGTTATCAACCTTTTAATATGGTACTTTTTTTTAACCAAAAAAAGAAAAGAGAACATATGTCGTACTTTAAAATTTTTGAAAGAGGACAAACTAAAGCAAAATATGTGCTTCCTATACATAAAAACCAAACAACAACAAAAAAAATCTTTCACATACTCAACAACTTTTTTGCAATAATCAGAACAATACAGAGAAAGATCTAGAAAAATGCATTAAAAAAATATCACATTATGGAATCAAATAGAAATAATAATCTAATTGATATAGAAGATTACCATAAAGGTTTTGCTCATTGATCAAATTGTAATCACAAATTTATGAATAGAGCACACAAAATTTAGGAACATTTTCATACTCTTAAACAATGATAAGGTTCCCAAGATAAAAAAGAATGGTGAAAAAATTAAAAAAAAGACAACATAGAAACTATTTCCAGCAAGTAAATTATTAGCTATGTATAGGAATAAACTCTTACTTTTTGCTTGTCCTTTTCCGATTCTTGTTTATCCTTTTATTTTTTTTCTGTTTCTGATAAACTCTAATACATGTGTTTTTAGTCAACGATATAACAGAGAGTTTTGGGTTTGAGGGTGAAAAGAAGAAGGAAGTCAAGTTTGCAAGCAAGATTCACATGAGGCTAGCCAAGATGGTCTTATTTTGTGAAAAATATGCTTAAATTAAAATGTTCAATGAACTGAGATTTGACTACAACAAATAAATAATAAAAGAATGAAACTTGATACGATTCCACAACCTTAGATTGACGACTATGGCTTTGATCCAAGCATATCTTATACTCCCACCCAACCCAAGCAAACTAAAATACGTAAAGAAGACATTGGGGAAAAGGACAATAAATGATTAAAAACAGAAATTACTTTCGGCTTTTTACTTGTGAATATTTCGAACTTTTACATATTGTATTCGAGTTTCACTTATAGTGAATTTGCTTAAATCTCACTTGTAAAAGATATAAAGTTTTTCGTATTTTTTAGGGTATTTAATAATAACTTTTTTCTTTGCCGACTAAATATTGATTAGTTTTGAGATGGTAGTTAAATTTTTATTGAAAAATATATATTTCTAGCTGCTGCTAAAAATAATAGCTAATAAAATATATTTCTTTTGCATATATTACTACTATATATAAGGGACAATATAAAAAGTTTTGTAGTCCTTAGTTATATTGTAACTATTTTGTTAGCTTTCCAACCAAAAAGGTTTAACCTTTCAAATAGGTCCTTGTATTTGCTATTTATTACTTCATATACTAAAATATATTTCCAGTAAATCAAGATACTTTCAAACCCTTTTTGGTAGTACATAGCTCCTTAACCTAACTTTTTTGCAGGTGAAGTATGTACCATAAGTTTTTTGCCCCTACTTTATTTCTTTTTTGCTTAGGTTCCTATAATTAATTTGGTAAATATATTAAACTTTGAGCCCTTCAAAAATGCTTGAAAAGATGTGAACATGATGAATAATTATGCACAAAGATAAATCTAAAATGTTGATAACAATAACCTTGAAGAACTCAGATATTGGGAAAGTATTTTGTCAATCAAATTTTCTTATTAATTCTAAAATTATAATTAAATATCTTTTTGATCTTATTTTTAATAGAAAAATTATTTTGAAAATATAAATTTAGTACAATAGAAAATAAATTTCAAAACCTTTTAAAAATTAGTAGATTAGAATCTTGAAAATAAAATAAAAACTATTTAAATTTTATCCAATTTACTTAATTAAGTGGGATAGAATAGAGGAAAAGGGAGAGATGCTTAGCAAGTGATCAACTTATAATCTCGTATTTATTAAATATGGCTGATGGTCACATGCTATTGAAACAAAGATATTTTTTGTTTCTTAAGGCAATTTAATTTGTCAAAAATCATATAAACTTTAATTGGTTGGGTAGCGAAATTTTCTTTTAAAAATAAAGCATTAATGAGTTAATGACAAACTAAGTTAATTCTTGGACTTTGTTTTAATGAATTTGGGTCTTTCTGAATTTCATCTAAACCTAGACTTTAATCACCATATTTTTTCTAGCATAAATTATGGTCATATGAAATTATGAGTAGTTAATCAATAAATGCCAAAATAATTTATTAAAATATCTTCTTTATTTCTACCTCTAATTAGAAATTATATGCCCACAAATTCATCAAATATCAAAATATCTTCTTTAATTTATGATTATAGTCCATTTGGAATCATTTTGCATACTTTAAATTATATTATTAAATATCAAGTTACATTTTTCCCTTTTATATCTGCTTATTCCTTAGCACATTTGCTTTCTTATAAATATTTTTTAATAAATTATCTAATGATATGATCAGAAAACATAAATAATGAATAATAAATGATTAAGCGATAATCTTAAAAAAGTTATGCCTAAAAACGTAACAATAAATTATTATTGTTGTTGTTGTTATTATTATTATTATTATTATTATTATTATTATTATTATTATTATTATTATTATTATTATTTTGTTTTGGGCCCGGGCTCAGCACGAGCTTTGTAGAACTAGTATATGAAGATAAATTTTCATAAAGCACTATCTTTTAGTAGCAATTAGCCATCTATAGATACCACTTGCTATATTACAGATTATAGATACCTTTTTTGTGGTTATAAAATATATTTGATGTATTTAAGCTATTGTATTCATGAATATAATAACAAAAATAGGTGTGAATCAGTGAAATCCAGCTAATCAGTTGTTGTATTCGAGTGCATTCGACTGTATTCATGGAGAGAAATATGGGATTACAGCTGGACATACCATTGTATTCGACTGTATCCACGGCATGAAATAGGGGATTACACTATTTTTAATATTGAAAGTGAATCAATTAACATAATAGACTCCTAATATAACTCAAGGAACTCAATTATAACACACAAAATTTGTATTTTCAGTTATAAAAAGATTCTCAAAAAATACTCCAAAAACATATCAATCTTCAGAGAAATTATATAATATATCTGAATACATAAATTATATTAATTAAAAAATACATATGAATACATTCATGGCATATAGCGAGACAGTGAATACAAAAAATACATAGAATACAGTGGGATACACTGAAATACAATGAGAAAAAGACAGTAAATGCAATGAAATACAACGAGATACATTGAATTACAATGAAAAAAAAGACAATGAATACAATAAAATACATGAAAATACAGCGTGATACGCTGAAAATACATTGAAATGTATTACCAGAAAATCAAGTTGCTCAGCCCCAAAATCTGTCGTCTTTATTCAAAAACAAATCCTAATTTCCAGCTACTCCTATTGCAGCAGATGCAACAATAACGTCACAAACAACAACAACAACAACAGGAAGCCATGGCTCGTTTCCCTTCTAACACCGACGTTCATCTCCGTCCTCAGCAGCTCCTTCACCGTCTGGGGTCAAATTCTTTGTTTAATACTTACAATTGGGCCTTTGGGGTTAAGAAATCGTTTTTTCCCATTTTTGAATTTGGGAATTGAGATAACCAAGTTCAAATCTGACGAAAAATCTAGGAGATGAAAGGAGACAGAGAGAGAGAGAGCCGTACAACTAGATTTCGCCGGAGAGGAGGAGGTTGCCAAATCCCAGCCAAGAGAAGTGGTGGTCGGTCAATGAATCCGGTATTATTTGGAAGAGAGAATGATATGTATCATATTAGAGAGAGAAAGAAAATAGTGTAACTGAATAGCGTATTTAGTGGCTTAGGGGTAGGAGGTACCAAAATTAGATATTTTACTATAAACAGTAAAAGGTATTATAGAATATAATTTTTTTAAATGATATTTATTTAAAATAAATAAGATGTTAACCTTTGCTATAGGAGGTAAAAATTCCTATATATATGGCTAGCAAAGTATTTTGAAAAGGGGCTATTTGCCCATTTCTCTCAGGGCTGACTAGTCACGCCCGCTTCGATAATTGGTGGGCCGGTTCGTGGGCTTAAAATCGTCACCGAGTTAATATATATCTAATTTGACCTTTATGCCCTCTTTATTACTGAAATGATGTTCTTTCTCTCATATAAGAAGTGGCATGTTGCGGGGTACAATGGTAATTATAGTGGTCTTAATCAATGTTCTATAGAAACATGTGTTGCTGCTTAAGTAACCATAGTAGGGCTGCTCGGTGGGCCGGGCCTGAACCGGGCCGGGCCTGCGGTCCTAACGGGCCTGGTGGGCCGGTCCTGGTGGTCCTCCTAAGCCCGTCACGGGCCGGTCTTCATGTTTGAGCCCACGAGCCCGGGACCGTTTAGCCCGGGACCGTCAGGCGGGCCTGGGCCGGTCCTGGCGGGCCCAACGGCTATTTTTTTTTTTTTTTTAAAAAAAATTAAAATTCTCCAACGGCCATATTAGCAAAGATGATTATTGTTATGTGCTTACCTTATACTTTTGCATCTAATCCTAATTGGGTTCATTATATTAGAAAAGTTTTTAACCTACTTATAAAGGTTGGCCTCGCGCAACAGTTAAGAGTGATATTTATAAATTCAAACATGAATATGAACAATATTTGCGGTATTTATTTACTCATATACCTAATCGTATTTCTATTACTACTGATATTGGTAGAAGTGGTAATGATTGTGATTATCTAACTGTTACAAGTCATTGGATAGATGAGGAATGGATAATGCAAAAACGCATAATTGTATATAGAATAATTAATTCGCGTCACACAAGTAAGTTTATAGCTAACATTGTTGCAGATATTTGTAGATATTTTTGCTTTAGCGATAAAATAATGGCAATTTCAATGGATAATGCTTCTAGTAACACCAGTGCTATAGGCATGCTTACAACAACACTAAATCCTGCATTTACTAATATTTTCCATGTTAGATGTATTTGTCATATTTATCATTTAATTGTCGGTGATGGTATGCGAATATTAAACATAGAAATTAAAAAGGTTAGAATGACTCTTAATTGGCTTTTTTATTCAAACCGTATAAGTAGACTTACATAATATATAATATATATACTACAAGAAAATA
The DNA here is from genome assembly GCF_000715075.1 of Nicotiana tabacum. Classification (NCBI taxonomy): domain Eukaryota; kingdom Viridiplantae; phylum Streptophyta; class Magnoliopsida; order Solanales; family Solanaceae; genus Nicotiana; species Nicotiana tabacum. The sequence goes on from NC_134086.1 coordinate 12,636,017, forward strand.
TAAAAGAGAATATATATACATAAGATACAATATAATATACTACAAGACAATATATTATGCGAATATATATACATAATATACAATATATATACTACAAGACAATATATTATGCGAATATATATACATAAGATACAATATATATACATAAGATACAATATATTATGCGAATATATATACATAAGATACAATATATATACTACAAGAAAATATATAAGAGAATATATATACATAAGATACAATATAATATACTACAAGAAAATATATATATAAGAGAATATATATACATAAGATACAATATATATACTACAAGACAATATATTATGCGAATATATATACATAAGATACAATATATATACTACAAGACAATATATTATGCGAATATATATACATAAGATACAATATATATACTACAAGAAAATATATAAGAGAATATATATACATAAGATACAATATATATACTACAAGACAATATATTATGCGAATATATATACATAAGATACAATATATATACTACAAGAAAATATATAAGAGAATATATATACATAAGATACAATATATATACTACAAGACAATATATTATGCAATATATATACTACAAGAAAATATATAAGAGAATATATATACATAAGATACAATATAATATACTACAAGACAATATATTATGCGAATATATATACATAATATACAATATATATACTACAAGACAATATATTATGCGAATATATATACATAAGATACAATATATATACTACAAGAAAATATATAAGAGAATATATATACATAAGATACAATATAATATACTACAAGAAAATATATTATGCATGACAATTTAGTGTTTTACTATTGTTTTGTTATTTTCTTTTTCGTCAAGCACTTTAATAATTAGATATACATATATACTACATATATATTTTTAATATAGCCATGATACTACAAGAAATTGTCTTAAAAAAAAAAAAGCCCGCTAGGCCCGCGAAGCCCACGAGCCCGGCCCATTAAGCACATGACCATGTGGGCTTAGGCCCGTCACGGGCCGGTTCCACCCATTGAGCCCACAAAGACCGGGACCGCCAGAGCCAGGACCACGAAGCCGGGACCGCGAGGCCCGGCCCGTTAGGCCCACTAAGGCCCGGGCACGGGCCAGAATACAGCATTAAACCATAGTGCTATTCTCTCTCAAAACAGACGTTTCAACTTTCAAAGCTTCTCTCCATTTTGATTCCAGTTTTCTCTACTCTTTGCTGTATTTCTGAGTTCTCGTGAGTTTTCTTTGCTGTATTCTGAATTTTAGTGAAATTTCTTTGCTGTATTTCCGAGTTTTAGTGAGTTTTCGTTGCTGTATTTTTGAATTCTGGTGAGTTTCGTTACTTTTTGTTGATAATGGGAATTTGATGAGTATCCTGTGGTTATAGCTGTTGTTTACGGATAGTTTTTCTTGCTGGATTTTGTACATCCTGTGGGAATTTTGTCACAAAATTTAAAGGTTGAAAAAGAAAGATAAAAACCATACTTGGTGGTATAAGTAATAAGAAAGAAGTTAACCCCCATTTCTCCTAGGTTTTTGTAGTTCAAACCTAGAGTTCTCATTTTCTATGTCAATTTTTGGCTTTCTTGCTCGGTTCTGGAATCATCTACTGTAAGATCAAATGACAAATGTCATTTTTGGCTTTCTTGCTCTGTTTGCTGCAGCTTAAGTTTATACACTAAATTCTAGGTTAGTGCTAGGGGGTTCACTGGTCCTCTTTGGTTTCTAAAAATTGAGCTTCAGTTCTACAATAATCGATATCCTTAAATAAGCCAGTAGGAGTAGTAAGTTAAATATTTAAATAAGAACATAAGAATCAGAATTTGGAAAATCTCTGACCTCGATCATATCTTGGCGACAAATGGTAGTCACTGAAGCTGAACTCACTCTTTTCTACCCTAGTTAGAGGAACATGGGAAGAAAAGTTTAGGGAGGTCAAAGACGCAATTCCATAAGAATTATTAAGTCTGTATAAAGTTTTACGTATTTGTTTCTTCTTAGCATATCTTAATTTAAAATATTTTCTTGAAAGCAGAAAGCTTGAAACCTCAAATTCACATCCATATCCCCTTTTTGCCACTTCTACAAGAATCACATTCGTGTTGCTTCAAAGTTTCACAGTGCAGGACAGTTCCAAAGAGGCTCCTATTATCCTTAACTGCTTGAGGCATATAATGTTTAGTGTAGGCGTTTTGGTGGGCTGGGTCAAATTTCTTATGCTCTAACCTCATTATGAGTTCCCCCAATTTGAATAAACTTCAAATTTGGGAAAGACTAATAGATATATGTAGCAGGAATAATTAGGAGGAGGATTCTCTCTTTATTTAAAGGAATCTTTTGTGTTTTTCTTTTTCCTGCTTTGATGAAACTCCATTTTTGTTATGTTATCAAAGAATTTGAAGTTTAATTTTGTAATTTAGAGTTTCTGTTCATATATAGAAATGGAGTGCGATGTGACAATTGTGAAAGTGCAGTTCTTATAAATATGTTAGTTAAATGAGCGTATAAGCAATGGTTCGTGTGCTTTTATTCTTGGAAGCCTCATATTCTTCTGATTGTTACGTTAATTTACAATTTCAGTATCTGTTCTCTTCCTTTTCCTTCGATGCCCAGGTTGTCTCTGCTTGGTTAAGTGTAATACGTTTTAACTCCAGTTTGATTTGTTAAATAAATCCTATGGGAATGAACAGATATTTGAAGTTCAACAGAAAGTCCTTTTGAGAACCCAAGAGAAGTGCCTATTGCCTTGGTCTTTTCCAAGTTAAAAATATCTGCATTAATATCCATTGCTCGCTGTTGTTTTATAGATCCTCAATTCGTGTTCAAGCTAACATGTTTGTGAATTATTTCAGAGAAAAACTATGACTCGATTGGTGAAAAGCAAGGTATCTACTGATGCGAGGAAGTCTTTCATCTGTGATGGCATACTCCGCATGTGAATCCAGAACTAGGCCAGGCCCATGGCCTGATACCTATAAAACCAGGGATATGTAGGCAACTCGGAAACCGGAGCTCGGCCTCTGTCTTTCAAAAACCTCCCATCCGGTCAAAATTGGCCATCATTTCTGTACCCGAAATCTCTTTCATCCTTCCCGGCAACTGAGATAATACATAAAATACTAGAGCGCATTCCTATCCGAGATGCTGCAATAACTAGCGCCTTATCAAAGCGGTGGAACCAGATGTGGTCCACACTACCACACCTTGTGTTTGATAGCCAATTTCTTGACTTTGCATTTAACTATTCATTTGACTCTGAATTTGACGCAGGAGTGGGTAATGCTGCAAGGATAATCAATACAATTCTCTTGCAGCATACTGGACCTATTCTCGGTTTCCATTTTATGTCAAATGATGATTATATGGCAAAGTATTTGGATCCATGGATCATCTTTGTCTCGAAGCATGGTATACAGAAGTTCACCATACATTTGCCCGATGGCAGTTGTTTATATGAATTGCCTTATGGCATAATGACTTGCTCATCATTGACACATTTGGAGGTTTTAGCGTCCACTGTCTTTAGGCCGTCCGATTGTGTCAAATTCCCCAATCTTGTTAGCCTTGAGTTAGTAGACACTCAAATTGAATGTAAGCTAATAGAAGACACTCTTATTTTACCAATGCTTGAGACTTTGAAGTTGATATATTGTCGTGTTTTTTTCGTATGCGTTTAGTTGCTCCAAAACTTGAGAACTTAACTATCGATGACATCGATATTGAAAACCTGAACCCAATCGTTACAAGCATTAAGCACCTCAGCTTGGATAGGTCATCCCTAGAGGTCAGAACATATATACCTTGCTTTATTTTCTATGATTTGCAGTTGTTATTTTTGCAAAACAAAGTTGTAACTAGAACTAATGTTTTATCTCTCACTCAAATTGCTTTTTTCAGATTTTAGCTGAGTTGTTTCATGTGGCAGCAGATAGGCTTGTTCTACCACAAAACCTGCAAACACTGAAAATATGTGCTTTGGGGATTTCAGTTGAACAATTTTCTGGTGCACTTGTCCTACTTCGTGGTTCACCTAACCTTTATGAGCTTGACTTAAGTGTGGCAGTGGAGGTAAGACTTAATTTCCCGACTACGGACATTTAGTTTCTCTTTCTGTGTGTCTGGACATTGAACCTTTTGGGTCTCTCGGAAATATCCTTCTCAAGGCAGAGGCGGATGTAGAGTTGCAACATCGGGTTCAACTGAATCCAGTACTTTCGACGCAAAACATAAATTTATGTGTAAAAATTTACTAAAATTATAATAAATAGTAGGTTTGAATCCATAATTTAAAAATACTATAGGTTCATGGCCAAAAACCTTCAGGGTTGAACCTATAGATCTTAAATCCTTCATGCGCCTCTGTCTCAAGATAGGGGCAAGGTCTGCGTACACACTGCTCTCTCCAGACCCACTTGTGGGATTATACTGTGTTTGATGTTGTGTCTATGTTCATATACGACACTTCGTGAATGTTGGAAAGGTTGACTTTTGGTGCAATATGATCTTCTTTAGGTCGACGAGAGTCGCACTACGGAACTGTTTTCTTACTTGTCGAAGGCAGAAAGCCATTTGAATGAAGCTTTTAGGATGATTCAGAAGGTGAGAGTAAGGGAATTCAAAGGATCAAGAGCTGAAATGTACTTAATAAAACTCCTCCTTGCTTATTCTCCAAAACGAGAGAAGATCGTTGAACAGTTCAAGAACTGTAATTCTAGTGATTGTATTGAACATCTGAAGGAACTGATCAGCTTTCCTCGAGCGTCAACCAAAGCAGTAATTAAGTAGTTATAATCTGCTTCCCTTATATCAAGGTATAACAAGGTCCAGTTATTTGAATGTTATCAATGTGGTAAACAATATACATCAACGCTATGTTGCACGGACTCTCCAAAATGTTGCCGCACCCGTATCGGATCTTTTGAAAATACACTAGTTTTGAAGGATCCGACACGCACCCGGCAACATCTTTGGAGAGTCCGAGCAACATAGTATCAAAGTGTTACTAAAATTTGATTGACGATTGTAGGTTACTGATGCATAATGCCAGGGGATTCGCTTCTGAAACATGTTGTAGGAAGCTAATGGTGTAGCGGACGAGTTGGCAAAGGAAGGATGCAATTTGAATATTTTTGGGTGCTTAAAGATTTTCACATCCCCTCCTACATTTGTAATCGCTTTGTTTATTCGACTTTAGAGAAAAAATTTATTGCTTTTTAGTTGTTTATTCGATTATATTGAAGTCGTATTTGTTTTGAGTGCTTATTATGAAAATGAAAACTAATTTGTTGAATCCAAAGAGTATTATTTACACTTTAGTAGTTATGACACTTTTATCAAGTCACTAGTTTTATGATATGCGTTTTGCGCATGTATCCATGTCAATGATTATAGAACATTTTAAACGAACGTATAAATATAACTAAATAATATGTTTGTATGAAAAACATATAAGTTTCTAAAAATAATAAATCTTGATCCTTCCACCTTAATGCCCCAGACGTACGCCTGGTATGCGCCCAACCCCTTGCGCATAAGCTCGTCCCGAAGTTCTTTTGCAATCGTGTGTAATTAGATTTATATGTAGATCATCAAAAATTCATTAATAATCCTTTGAGCCGTCAAAAACATTCTTTATTAATCGCATTTCAAAATTTGAGAATATAATATCGCGCCGCGGAAGTGAATGTGATAAAACCTTTTATCCAAAGTTCTAATTTTTGTCGGTCCTCAATATTTGAATATTTATATTTTAATTCAAATTTCATTTTTTTTATGTTATTTCGGTTGACAATTTTTTTTTTTGTGGTTTATGAAAGTTATTATTTATTAGTTAGTATTAGTGAGTAAAAAATTATGAATATTTATTAATGTTCTTTTTAGAAATGAATTAGCATATCGAATTGTTTGTCAAATTATTAATAGCTTATTAGAAACACACGATGGTAAAATATAATATGTAATTGTGAATTATTCCTCTAAGAGTAAATGTTGTTTCCTAATTTATTTAATTCTTAACTTGGTTGCCTCTCAAAATTGTCAATAAAGGAGATATTAGTCTTTAATTTACTTTTTTTTATTCATTTACTTCTCGTCCAAATCTGTAGAATGGATTAAGTTATAGATAGTCAAAATATGGAATATACTTTAATGGTAAAGTATTTTTTTTAAGAAAATAATTATATAAATTTGATGTATATAGAATAGTTTAAATATTTAATTTGAAAGGAAACAGTAGATTGAATGTAATCTTAACATGCTTTATTTATAAATGCATGTTCCTTATTTGTAGGTCTAAAAAAGTAGAAACACATTATTATAAACGAATTGTTTGATCTATACAAGGTCAAATTTTAATTGGTTTGATATCCTAAATTTTAGACTTATACGTAACCCTTTAAATAAGGAAAACTTTAATAAGTAAAATTTTATTCAATTTAAAACTTTTAAATATTAAGAGATAATTTAAATGGTGATTTTGTCCAATATAAAATCATATTTTAAGGGTAAAAAAGGCAAACGACATTTCGCTAAGGGCCTTCGTGCTTTTAATATATAGTATATATATAGATTAATTAAATATTTGAAAATAATAAAATAAATATGAGCATAAAAGGGAAAATATAAAATTCAATTTGACTTATATCGTGATCTCTATATTGGAAAATTTTAACTTCCTTTTTTAAATGGACATTTTTCACCTTAAATGTCATTTTTACTATTTAACAAAATTCAGAGGGTTATGTTAGCACATAGGAAGTTTTCTTGAAAATAAACATTAGAAAATATGTTTCTTTGCTATTACAAAAAAGAGCCCCAAAAAGTTCGCATTGAACATAAAAAGAAATTAAATCAAAGGACATCAACACCAGAAAAATTAGACTCATGATTAATTCTTTTAATTTTTACTTTATTATTCTTTCAATTTTATTTGTTGCCTTTAATACTTAAGCAATTAAACATGGACAATTCATAATACAAAATCTGATTTGCCTTCTTATTAAAGCATGTAATTGAATTTGCATTATTACAATACTAAATATGTTATCCATAATGAATCCTTTTTTGGTAACAAAAACTAGTAGATTTCAATAATATAATATAACATTGAATTTCTTTCTTAAATAATACATTGTATCAATACTATAAAATGAGCCTCAATTTAGTTCTTTTACACAAACACAAAAGAGAAAATCATGTCCACCACATATTTCTTTCTCCTATTCATTGGTATAGCCACACCCTCATTTGCTCAATCTAAATTTACCATATTAGATGAACATGATGAGGAAAATTTGCTAAATCGTCCTAGTATTTTTGTTTCTACAGAGTTGTCACAGTCACATGCGCCATGCTGAAGCTGAAGCACCATCTTTTTTGGCTAATTTTGGCTTTAACTTATTTTGAGTGGAAATATTATCTTTGAAATTGTTGCTATGAAAATCTCAATCTATCTTGGGTGAAGTGTAGTGGTTTCTCTACATTGAGATTATATAATATAATATAAGTTGTTATTGCATCAAACGTTCATGATATGTGATTTGTACACCAATGCATATCCGTTTAGATTAAAGTTTATGCATAGTTGATTTTTATTTAAATAGAGAATAATTTAGAATATCTTCTTGAATCCCCTTTATTAAATTTGGTACGGTTGATAATGAATAATTGGTTTTTATTTTAAACAGAAAAATTCTAAGGAGAGAAAATTGGCTTCGAGACACATAACATATTTGTAAAAGAGAAATTTCAACGTTATGAAAGCAATTCCACACCTCAGAATACAAAACCAAGTCAAGAGTCCATTATTGTCTTTTGCCTCGTCGTTGGAATTATTTCCATGTCGATTTCCTCTAATTGAGCAAGAAATTCGAATCTAAATATTGGAAAAAAGAAGTTTTGGATTTTCATTAGAAGTATCGAATGAGCAGTTTTTGGACAGGTCAAAATTGGCTAAGTCAATAAATGGACGAGTGAAATTCAAAAATAACTAAATTTACAAGTGGTAATTGAAAAATAGCCACAGTTTCAAAAGTAATCGAAATTTAGCTAATTTTCATGTAAAGCTAAATCTGAACCAAAATACTGTTCAAAATTTGAAAAATATTCCAGCATAAGATGCTGGAATTTGGATTTTATACATGTGATTTCATAATGTGCTGGAGTTCCAACATAATATGCTGGAAGTTCATACATAAGTGCTCCAATCTCCAGTATATTATACTGAAACTTTTCATGTGTTGGAGTTCTAGCATAATATGCTGGAAGTTCATACACATGTGCACCGATCTTCAGTATATTATGTTGGACCGGTCCCTTTTGCAGCAAAATAGTGGCTATTTTTTAATGACTTTGCAAACACTGGTGCACAAAGCATATAACATTTACGCAGGGTTTGAAAAAGCGATGTACCCCAAGAGGTGTGATGTAGACAGTCTACCCTTAGTACCAGAAGCAGGAATTTCATCTAGAAGATTCAAAAAATAAAAGAAGTAAACACGCTAATTAAGAAGCTAAAGAGATGCAACACGCAATATATATACATGAAAAAAATTATTTTTTATATATAGTGTAATTTTTGGCGAAGGGAGTTTCGCTAAATCCCCTTCCGCCTACCTAGCTCCGCCCCTGCCTACCCTAAATATTAATAACTACTTTCACGGATCGAATTCGTGACTCATAAATCACATAAGGCAACTTTACTGTTACTTCGAGACTCCCCTTCTTACTAGAAAATCTAAATTAAAAAAGAAAAGTGTATTTTAGCCCATTAATCAACTAATTTTTTCAACTTTGTACTAGCTATGCACGACTGTCGGAAAATCAAACTTGTTCTGCTGAAAACAAATAGAGATTTTAAGCTAGGATGCACGATGTTTCTTTCGTAGTAAATTAAATGACCGATCGTGATTTTGTAAGGTTGTTATCAAATATATTAAAAACAGATTAATCTAAATTTAGTTAATAATTAGATATTTGAAAACTACTTAGATATATGGGAGTTTTTGCATTCAAAACCTTTAAAAGTTCAAACTTTTCGGTTAAATATAACTAATGTTTTGACTATCCAAATGTTAAGTAGGATATATTTAATTTCAGATAGGGAAGTAACATTTGTCATTTCAATGAGAAAATTACTAATGTAGTACTATTTCATTTTTTCATACCACAATCATAACTTATTTAAAGGAAAAAAAAAAATATTATTTCGTACATTTAAGTGTTCGAAGAAAATTTCGCGAAGCATAGAGGAAAACTGAATTAAGGGGAAAAAGATATTTTTTTTCTAGAAAACCAAGCCTTGAAGTTACGAGTTTTTGGCCAATATTGTTTCTTATCTTTGAGGGTAGGTCTATTTTGGCCCCTCAAATATAACCCTGAACATATTTAGTCCCTTAAGTATGCTAAAGTGGAGCACCTTTAGTCTCACTGATAGAATCTGTCCAAGATCAATTATGGAGTTGATTTCGCCACTCACCGTCTTTTTAATTTACTTATCGAAAATATTTTATAAACTAACACCCACTTATATTACAAAGCTAATAAATTTAAGATTTTAACATTGAAACTTTTACTTTGAAAAATTTCGGTTGATATTTCCAAAAAGAAAAGTTAAAATTTGGAAAAAATAGAGATGCCAAGATCACTTCTAGGCATATTATTGAAGCAAACGAATAACCAGATTGTATTATCACTTATAGCCCAAGGCCCAAGCCAGAAACTATTTACATCTGGTAGCCGAAAAAGTATATAAAATTTGCATAATTTTTATATATATTAACATACAAAATATGTGTGTGTATGTGTATGGGTCGGGTCGGATAATTGATTCATTTTTTCATTACCCGTTTTCAACCCGAACCATATCCGACCCGACCCTCCGTTTGTTACTCCTACTTAAAACTGATACAGAAGGGGATATTTTGAAGGTCAACATTTTAGAAGATATTATCTAAAAATGAGGAATTAAAGTGATCATTTGTATTATCCAATAAAAGGAGAGGAAACGTTTTGCTTCGGAGTAGAAGATTTGCTTCATGAATCAGAGTTGCTTACCACCGTTAGTTTTTGAACACATTCTGTCAGTGAGACTAAAAGTGCTCCACTTTAGCATATTTAAGGGACTAAATATGTCCAGGGTTATATTTGAGGGACCAAAATAGACCTACCCTAAAAAATAAGGGACAATATTGGCTAAAACTCTTGAATTTTCCATACGGACATATCTCCTTGTATAGTAAATCAACTACTCTCCGTTTCATATTAGATGAGGTAGTTTGATTCGGTACGGAGTTTAAGAAAAAAAAAAGAAGACTTTTGAAACTTGTGGTCTTAAAAGCTTAAGGGGTAAAAGGTTTGTTGGACCATGACATTTGTGTGGCTATAAAAACTTCTCATTGAAGGTAAATGAGTAAAATAAAGAGTTTAAAGTTGAATTATTTCCAATTTTAGAAATGTGTCATTTGTTTTGGAACAGACTAAAAAGGAAAGTACCTCATCTAATATGAAACAGAGGGAGTAATTGGTATTCAACTTGAAAAGATATATAAAGGGAAAATAACTAATTGTTGTTCATTTTGAAAAGAAAATAAGTATTATTAAAATCGAAAAAAATAATAAATGTCATTTTGACTATGCAACGAAATTTGCCGGTCCAAGTTGGCTCTGTACAAACTTTAGGGGGGTCAGTTGTCCCTATCTGATTCTGTTGGGATGTTTTTGAAAATAAAGATTAGAAAATATGTTTCTTTGTTATTATATATTAAAAAGAGCCCCAAAAGATTCACTGAAAATACAATGAAATGAAATCAAAAAGGTCATCCACACCAGAAAAATAAGACTCGTACCTTAATTTTATTTTATTACACTTTCAATTTTATTTGTTGGCTTCAGTTATGCTTAAGCAACTTAAAACAATTCATAATAAGAAATCTGATTTGACTTTTTTTTTTTAAAGCATGCAATTAAATTTGCATTACAAAAATACTAAATATGTTATCCATGATGAAATTTTTTGGTAACAAAATATAACTAGATTTCAATAATGTAATATAACATTATTCTTTCTTAAGTAACTTAAAACAATTCATAATATGAAATCTGATTTGACTTCTTATTAAAGCATGTAATTAAATTTGCATCACTAAAATACTAAATATCTTATCGATAATGAATCCTTTTTCTTGGTAACAAAATCCAGTAGATTTTAGTAATGTACTATAGCATTAAATTTTTTGGCTAGTTTTGGATTTAACTTATTTTGAGTAGAATAGAAAGATTATATTTGAGATTGTTTAGTATGGACATCTCAATCTATCGTTGGTGAAATGTAATAGTTAATTATTATATCCATCAAAAGTGCTGATTTGTGTTTTATATCAATTTTGATGGCTCATATCCATTTGTTTAATTTGGTATATCCGTTTAGACTAGAGTTGTTTATAATAAGTATATGTATTTGGCCTAAAAAAAAAAAAGAAGTCAAGGAGAAAATTTCCTTTGAGGCGCAAAACATTTTTGGAAAAAATAGAAGAAAATTTACCACCTTTCACACCCCCCAAAAAAAAGAATCAAAAACTTCTTCAAACTCGGAAATATTTATTCAAAACAACTTGTAGGAGTTTTCGATGATAGTAAATGGTTATTAGTATACATTTTTCTCTGAAAAAAAGAACTTCTCTCTCTTGACAGCAATACCACCTTTAAAACTTCACGCAAGAGCTCATACAAAAACCAGAAATTGATCTAGGAAATTCATCCCCCCAAAACCCCTAATATAACCAATGAATACGTTGGGGCAAAAGATCAAGATCAAATACCGTCATTACAAACTCCTAGCTTACGAGATGATGGCAGATTCTGGGACAATACACCTTGAAAACAACGCCAACACAGTTGATTCCCCACCCTTGTCACGATTCGAATTTCCCACTCTCGGAAGTCGTGATGACGCCTACTCGTGAAAGCTAGGTAAGCCGAGTATTATAGATTCGCTAACTCTTTTACTTACCCCTTTTTAGCAGTTTAAAATAACATGCGATTAACAGTGAAATTTTAACAATAATTACATACATGCGGAAGACGTAATCTGATAACTTAGCCAAGAACAAGTACGACAATACCAAGTACATCTTTGCCCGGAATCGGTGTCACAATATCACGGACCATCTACGAATACTACAAATAATTGTCTGAAAAGAAAAATACAATCTGTCTCTGAAGTAAATGAAAACAAAATATAAAGATAGAGGAGAACGTCGGGGCCTGCGGACGCCTGCAGGACTACCTCGGGATCTCCGACTGGACTGAAGGCAGCCACCCAAAACTATGGTCCAAAAGCTGTCGCTCTGGGATCTGCACACAGTGCAGAGTGTAGTATCAGCACAACCGATCCCATGTATTGGTAAGTTCCTGGCCTAACTCCGGTGAAGTAGTGACGAGGCTAGGACCAGACTACCAAATAAACCTGTGCAGTTATATTATATACAACGGAAAATAAACAGAAATAAGCAATTAAAGATGGGAGGGGGACATGCTGCGGGGGATATCATTTACCGACAATAATTTAAGAGAAAAGCATAAAGAACAATTTAAAATTCGTAGCAAAAGAATAAGGAAATCGTAACCAATCAATAAATAGTTTTAATATCTGTTGTTGCGGGGCGCAACCCAATCTAAACCATAAAAATACTATTGCAACGTGCAACTCGATCCATATCATTTATCACTGTCGCGGCGTGGAACCCGATCCAATTATATTATTGTTGCGGCGTGCAACCCGATCCAAATATAATATTGTTGCGGTGTGTAACCCGATCCACATATACAATTCAACACCAATCACAAAGAGAGTCCCGGTCAATAAAGAAACAACACTATCCCGTCAAGGAAATGTAACGACCCAGCCTGTCTTTGAGAGTTATAGCCCGATTTCCCCCATCTATGCTTCTTTATGTATTGTTCAACTGTTTTGAGTTGTATCGAGTTGGTAGATTTGGGTTCGGAGTAGTTTTGGAGTGAAATGAACACTTAGTCTCTTAGTTAGAAAGCTAAGTTAGAAAAGTCAATCGGAAGTTGACTTATGAGTAAACGCATTCGAATTTGGATTTTTATGATTCAATTAGCTTCGTTGGGTGATTTTAGACTTAGGAGTGTGTTCGAAATATAATTTAGAGGTCCGTGGTAGAATTAGGCTTGAATTGGCGAAAGTTGGAAGTTTAGAAATTCTTAGGCTTGAATTCGAGGTTGATTTGGTATTTTGGTGTTGTTGGTGTTATGGAGGTTAGACTAAGTTCGGGTAATGATATATGACTTGTTAAAATTATTGGTTGAGGTCTCAAGGACCTCGGGTGAGTTTTGGATAGGTTTGGGTTGTGTAGCGCTCATTTTTCTTATGTTTCGATGCCGTTTCTTCAAGCATAAATGATATCATATTGAACAAATGAGCTCTGATTTCTTTTTTGATTGAAACATTAGATCCATATCATAATTATAGACCTGTAGCAAAAAGAATGATCGAATTTGGACATCGTATGAGGATTTTAGGGTCATTTTACTAAGAATTAGGTTGCTAGATTTTTCAGATTAATTACAAAATTGTCACTAGCAGCGTATTTAAAAATCTGCACTATTCGTAAATATTAGAACCTACATATCGCATTTATTATAAGGTCAAATTGAGTGATTAAAAAGCCTAAATTGACTAGAATTTCACAAGGAATCCATTGGAGGCATAGAATACAAGTTTCAGAATCATTTGGCACGAGAAACGAGGCAGAATAGTTGGCAAAAAAATATATAAAATAAAGGTTTGTTCATTCGGTCATATTTTGAGTTCGAGGGCTCGGATTTGGGCGATTTTCACCATATGGATTGGGGTAAGTGTTCTCTACTCGGTTTTGGTTATATTTCATGAATCCATCTTCGTTTTTGGGATTTGATTGATGATTTCAAAGTGAAATTGATGGAGTTAGAGTTTGAGTTTTGGAGAGTTTTAAGTGAGGATTTGAGGGACCAAACGGACTCCGATTTTGATAAATTATATATGGTTAGACTCGAGAGAGAACGGGGTTTATGATTCTGCCATTTTTACTGATTCCGAGACGTGAGGCCAGATTTTGGCCGATTTCGGGTTTTCTGCATATATTGTAGTTTTTATTGTGGAATTCGATTCTTTAGTACATAGTGATGGTATTAATCTAACTATGGTTAGATTCATAGATTTTGGAGACCAAGTCCAGAGACGAGGGCATCCTGGAGTTGGATTTTATGCGGTTGAGGTAAGTAACAGTTTTAACTCTGGCATTGAGGGTATAAACTCGGAGAATTTGATATTGTGTGACTGTTTGGAGGTGATACCCACGCTAGGAGACGGGCGTGTGGGTGTATACCTCGAGGGATTGATACTTGGTCCGTCCCGTGAGGCCTCATGACCATCATCTGTGTTTACGTAGTTACTTGTTGTTGAACTTGTCTGCCTTCATGTTAGAGATCATGCTTAGGCTTTATTCATGCTCACATTATTTGTACTCAGTCATAGAATTTTTTGTACATGTGTACCTCAGTCTCTTTTTTTTCCTAATATGTTGTGATACTTGATGTGGGCTGTGTTCCCTTATTTGTTGATGATGGTGAGGCTAGTGAGGTACATGATTGAGTAAGGCCGATGGCCTAGTTGTGAGGATATTAATGTCATAGCGCGTGAGTTATTCGCGTAGCACGTGAGTTAACCGTGCGGGTCTAGATATTTATACCATAGCACGTGAGTTGTCCGCGTAGCACGTGAATTGACCGTGCAGATTCAGGTATTGATATGGTAGCACGTGAGTTGTCCGTGCTTAGCGCTTGGGCTTTGAGAGCCCATCTGGAGTCTGTACACACCCCCAGTGAGCGCAAAGTGTTGAGTGTTTTGAGTGTGTTGAGTGCTGAGTGCGAGTGATGAGTGATAGAGTGACACTGCTATGAGGTTGCATTTATTTGTGCTGTTGCTGCATTCATCTATTAATTTTCTTTGTGGAATTTACTGAGTTATGAAATTTACCTGTTTATTCCTGTTATTTTTAAATTGTGAAAATAAATAATTGGACTGTTTTACTTAGCTCGTCACTACTGTTCAGTTCCTTAGTTATTTCTATTACTACTGAGTTGGTTGTACTCATACTACACCCTGCACTTTTTGTGCAGATCCAGGTGAGTTAGAGCGCGACGATCGTTGATTTCAGGCCAACTATCTGGGTAGATTGCAAGGTAGCTGCCAGCGTCCGCAGGACCTTGTTACTCCTTTTGTCATTTCTTCTTTTGGATAGTTAGACAGTTTATATATCTTAGTTTATAGTTTTAGACACTCATGACTTAGTGACACTCCGATATTTGGGGCCAGATTCTGTATTTTATGTTAATTATATTTAGAATTGATTTAGTTTATGAGAAATTCAAATGTTGAAAATGATTTGTTAAATTCTTATAATCGATTTAGTAGTAATATTTTGGGAAATAGGCTTGCCTTGTAATACGATAGGCGCCGTCACAACATGGTTAGATTTTGGGTCGTGACAAGTTGGTATTAGAGCCTAGGTTACAAAGGTCTCACGAGTCATGAGCGGTTTTAGTAGAGTCTTGTGGATCGGTACGGAGACGTCTGTACTTATCTTCGAGAGGCTGCAAAACCTTTAGGAAAACTTCACCTTCTTGAATTTTTATCGTGCGATATTGATACATCTTGAAGTGTAACTCTTTGAATTTCTTCCATGCATTCGTATGTGCACATGCGTGCTCGGTATCAGTTGTGCATCGAAGGATTGTGATTCCCTGGATAAGGTGCGAGATGTGATTTCTGTGTGTTGATGTTGGACCAGTTTGGAGGATTTGAGGCCTAGTTTTGACTGTAGATTGAGCACTAAGGTGTTGATTGTGTGAGCGCGTGCTTGTGGACTTATATGTTTGGTAGTGTCCCTATTAGTGAAAACAATGGCTGGATGGATACGTGATGAGTATGATGTGACCGCGAGATGAGTTCATATGATTTGAATGTGACGAGAAGGTATTGCTCAAGGTTTCACCTATTTGAGACTCCAGATATATTTTTAGACTCGTTCGAGGACGAACGTTTGTTTAAGAAGGGGAGGATGTAACGACCCGACCTGTCATTTTGAGAGTTATAGCCCCATTTCCCCCATCTATGCTTCTTTATGTATTGTTCAGCTGTGTTGAGTTGTATCGAGTTGGTAGGTTTGGGTTCGGAGTAGTTTTGGAGTGAAATGAACATTTAGCCTCTTAGTTAGAAAGCTAAGTTAGAAAAGTCAATCAGAAGTTGACTTATGAGTAAGTGAATTCGGATTTGGATTTTTATGATTCGATTAACTTCGTTGGGTGATTTTAGACTTAGGAGTGTGTCTGAAATATAATTTGGAAGTCCGTGGTAGAATTAGGCTTGAATTGGCGAAAGTTGAAAGTTTAAAAATTCTTAGCCTTGAATTCGAGGTGGTGAAATTGATATGAAGGATATATTGTTACTGCATCAGTTATCCTTTGGCCATATATCAATATCAGTTCACCTTTAATTATGGTTGCATGTGTGCTTATAGCAACTAAAACAATAATATCAATTATTCTTTTTATTTTGTTGGTACTCTTGATCTGGTAATATATAACGAATAAAGATGGATTGAATAATTCCTATTTCATGAATCATCACCAGAATTATAATATTGTAATAGCTCATAGAATTTGAGAAGGCACAAATTGTTCTCTCATATGATCCTCATCAATATAGTATGTGGTTCTAAAAGGTTTATAATATGTGTAATTGCATCTTGTTTTTAAAAGGATTCAGATATACTATAAAATAAACTTTCCTACTTAAGTATATTGTTGTCCATTGTTCAACTGGAAAGGTTTAAGGTGGATTTTGAACCATTATTAGAAAATAAATATTTGAAAAGTTATTTGCAAGAGTCTTTTAATGAATGTTCTTTAGTTCATTAGCAACCAATTGTATTTATAGTGGATTCGTAGGTTGTTTGTTGGTGATGAGTCCGTTATTTTCCCTTGGTACTTTTCAATTTTTGTTTATTCAGTGATAATATATGTGTATGTGTTATGTATCTGTGAAAGTCTCTAGGTATGCTGCACTTATAATGAAACCAACCATATTGATGAAGATCACTCAATTACAATGCATGAATGTTATGGTAGCGAAGAACAGTACTACTCTGTTAAACTCTTAAAACACAAAAATAATTAGCTACAACATTAAGCATGGCTAAGAAGCCAAATTGACCATGGTGAGTGCCTTTTGGTTTTGCTTCTTTTCTAGCAAAGAAAGGTACATTTGTTAGACTGGTCTATAACATCTAGGATTTGTTTGTTTTTTGGTTGCAAATCCTGCCATTGATAGTCTTAAGAAAGTCTTACATCAGTTAGCATACACTATCGTTCAGAGATAACTGGAGAAACATTATATTTACTCCTTTTTTTCTTCTTCCTGTGTAGTCTAAATGTGATATGTATGCACTAACATGACTTGAAGCAGCTCTTTTGAAGTATGTCACAAGCTTTGTCGATTAGGGATTCACAGGAGATGAATACAGGAGTGGAAAACATGCAGGAGAATTCGAAATTTGACTTACAAGAAGATACATGTGTCTAATGAATACGTATCTGTAATTGTAATTTAAGTTTGCTTTGTAATTTCAGTTTGTTCGGATTGTTGACGAGGGGAGCTAATAGGAGATTTGGTGGGAATTTAATATGTAACACATACTATTCTTTTCATTCAATCACAACTATTACTGACAAATTCAAAAATGGCCAGATTTACAAGTTGTCATTAAAAAATAGTCAGATTTACAAGTTGTCATTCAAAAATAGCCAGATTTACAAGTTGTCATTCAAAAATAGTCATAGTTTCAAAAATAATTGAAATTTAGCCACTTTTCATGTAAAGATAAATCTGAACGAAAACACTGTTCAAATTCGGAAAATACTCTAACATAATATACTGGAATTCCAGTATAAGTATACTGGAACTCCAGTATATTGGAACTGGAGTTCTAGTATAATATACCGGTCCAGCATAATATGTTGGAAGTTCATACACAGGTGCTCCAATCTCCAGCATATTATATTGAAACTTTTCGCGTGTTGGAGTTCCAACATAATATGCTGGAAGTTCATACACAGGTACACCGATCTTCAGTATATTATGTTGTAACTTTCCATGTTGTAGTAAAATAGTGGCTATTTTTCAATGACTTTGCAAACACTAGCTATTTTTTGAATGACCAGTCCGAAACTGGCTAGACCATGCTATTTTTACCAACTATTACTTATCCATCTTGAGCTCGGGCCCAGGCCCGGGCTCAGCACGGGCTAGCTCATAACTAGTAAATATTAATAAAGACTACCTGTTACGTCCAATTGGAATTGGACTAACGAAGAAAGTCCTAAAGGACGTCACCAGTTGCTTACCTATATGGAATGAGACTGAAATTTTCCCATTGAAAATTGTGGAAAGAAAAGTCCAATTCCATATTTGGTTAAGTCACGTCTTTCTTTTTGCCCAAACCAAATAGGAAAGAGCCGGCAACTGATGTATGTATAAATATCATAAAAAATAAAGGGTTAAGATACTTCTTTTTGGTGAACCACGACGAGAGATATTTTGACAAAGTAAATCACTTTCTTTGTCATGTAGCTGGCTGAAAGTTTTGAGAAAATTTAACCACTATATATTTCATTCAATTTGTTCGCGAGTTTTATCGATTAAAGAGTTAATCGCAAGGATCGGTCTCGGTGTGGATACACATAGAGTCTTTGCACTATTGAAGAATTTTTGAAACAAGCCTCTCTCTACCAGGTACGTCTCAGATCCGATCTTTGACATGCAAATAAATTTTCAGTGGTATCAGAGCGGTGGTTTATTATGTCTAAAATTTATTTACGAAATATTTTAATATTATATTTGAAGAGTTCAAACCATAATACATGAGTCTTGTGCAATAGTCAAATCGTTTGAATGTTGATATTATTTTATTGTGGATAAAATATATATTCATATAACTATTGAGATAGTTCATAACTTGAATTTGAAATTTTGTATTAGATACGATGAGAATCTATAATAGGTTACATGATTCTATAGTTATTTTTTAATTGTTATTAGTTCATGAGATGTTAATTAATAATGATATTCTGGCATGAATTACTTTTTTGTGATATGTGTGATATATAGATTAAACATGTTAGAAGAATGTTGAATTTTGTTTTTATGTCACGTGCTTGTTCGTTACATAATTTTGAATTATTTATTACATGTGATGTAAATTAATTTAGGACTAAGTATGTAGACAACTTGAACCAAATTCGCATGCTATAAAAGATTTGATCTTCATGTTATTAAAAGCTGTTTTAGTAACAATTCCTTCTTACTAAAATTTGGGTTCTTAAATAATAAAATATAAGATATTTTATTATTGAGCTATCCATCAAAGTAAATAATTTTACTTATTTCTTGTTTATAAGGAGCGGCCTGACTACCAGGAGATTTATAGTTCAAGAATATGTTAAAACTATTTATTGCATTAGATGCATGGATTGAAAGAATCATTCAATTTTTTACTAGACGCCTGGACTACCCGGGGAGTATAAAATTTAATAAGTTCTTTTGCTATCATGATGGTTGAACTCAACTATTCCAATAGGATCGACCTGACTACCAGGGGACTATTTGATATAGAGCTATTTAAGAAAATTGTATGAGGATACAATTGGTAAGAGTACCTACCTTTAAAACATATATGAGAAACGACTTGACTTCCAAGGGGCTCATACATATTGTTAAAGGATTCCTTTACTCCACTAACAGAAATAAAGATTTCTTAAACTATAATGAGGGTAAAAAGTTTAAAATAATTAGTGAAAATATTATTTAGATAAAAGTCCATATCTTTATGATATATGCAAATATGTTCTTATATTATTGCCTTTTCTTTTCTATATTTTAGATTTCTCAATATGTCTGCTATATCACTGCGTGGAATACTTGAGACCAACAAGTTGGTAGGACCAAACTTTGATGATTGGTACAAAAATTTGAGAATTGTTCTCATGTATGAAAAGCTTATTGATGTGATCGATAAGCCTGCCAAGGAAGTCCCAGATGAGGATGATGATGATGCTACCAAGATTTATCAGAAATACTTGGAAGAATGTCTTACTACCAAATGCATCATTCTCGCTTCTATGAATTCTGAACTACAGAGGAAACATCAGGATATGGATCCAACTGCAATCATTGAACATCTTAAGAAGAAGTTTGGTACACAAAGCAGGACAGCTAGATACCAGCTATCTAAGGCTTTATTTGGATCCAAATTGACTGGAAACTCTCCAGTTGGACCCTATGTCAATCATATGATTGATCTCATTGAAGAACTTGAGAAGTTGGGCTGCAAACTGGGTAAAGAGCTTTCTCAAGATTTGATCTTGCAGTCACTATCAGAATCCTTTTCACAATTTGTTATTAATCTCAATATGAATAAAATGGATTGTGATCTTCATGAGATGCTTAACATGTTGATTGATTATGAGAATCAACTTGCATTCGAGAAGAAGAAAGGAACTGTCATGTTGGTTGGAAACTCTTCTAAGAAGAAGGGTAAGGGTAAAAGTAAACCCAAAAAAAAGCCTACTGCGCCCAAGGGTAGTGTGACCAAACCCAAAGGCAAAGAAGGCAAAGCTGACCAATCTGATGTTGTATATTTCCATTGTAAGAAAATAGGACATTGGAAGAGAAACTGCCTGGAGTATCTTGCAACTTTAAAGGACAAGAAACAAGGTAAGACGTTAATGAAAAATGTTTTCAAGGTTTCTTTAACTACTACTAATTCTTCATTGTTGGTATTAGATACTGGCAGTGGTTATAACATCTGCAATATGTTGCAGGGGTTCCAGATAAGTAGAAAGTTGAAGAAAGGAGAAATTAATCTACAAGTTGAAAATAATGCATAAGTTGCGACCGTAGCTGTAGGATCAATTTCTTTAATAATGCCTACGGGTAAAGTACTTATGTTGGATGATTGTTATTACGTTCCTAAATTTGTTTCGAACATAATTTCAGCTTCTATATTAGACAAACGTAGTTTTCGCATTAATATAGGCAATGATATTTGCTTTATTTATTATAGTGATAATTTATATGTGAATGGCTATCTCCAACATGATGTTTATGTCTTACCTAATGTGAATACTAATTCGATTATGCATGTTTCAAGTCTTAAGAGGAAAAGAGATGATAAAGTAAATCATACATACCTTTGGCATTGTAGGCTTGGTCATATTGGAGAGAAAAGAATTAATAAGTTGTACAAGGAAGGGTACCTTGACAAATATGATTTTGAATCATATCCAACTTGTGAATCTTGTCTCAAAGGAAAAATGACCAAATCTCTATTTAATGGAAGTGGAGAAAGAGCTTATGAATTATTGGGACTAATTCATACAGATGTTTGTGGGCCCATGAAAATTCAAGCTAGAGGTGGATATTCTTACTTCATCACCTTCACTGATGATATGTCAAGATATGGATTTGTATATCTTATGAAGCACAAGTCTGAATCTTTTGAAATGTTCAAAAGGTTCCGTAGTGAAGTTGAGAAGCAGGCTGGTAAAAGTATCAAAGTACTAAGGTCTGAAAGAGGTGGAGAATATATTAGTGAAGATTTTACCAGATATCTCAAAGAGAATGGGATTCTCTCACAGTGGACACCTCCAGGAATACCACAACACAATGGTGTGTCTGAAAGGAGAAATCGAACCTTATTAGATATGGTGAGATCTATCATGGGGTTCACTGATCTTCTAATAAATTTATGGGAATATGCTTTGGAAGCAGCAACATACTTACTTAATAAGGTTCACACTAAGTCAGTCTCTACAATACCATATGAGATATGGAAAGGATGTAAGCCTAACCTTAAACATATTAAAGTTTGGGGTTGTCCAGCTTATGTTAAGAGACTACAGTCTGATAAACTTGACTCAAGATCTGATAAGTGTAGGTTCATTGGGTATCCCAAGGAAACAATGGGATATTATTTCTATCACCCTTCTGACCATAAAGTGTTTGTGGCCAAGGGAGCAATCTTTTTGGAAAGGGAATTTCTTTTAGAAGGAAATTATAATGGAGAAATAGAACTTGATGAAGTTCAAGAAACTAATGAATCAACACAATATAAGGATCATGAGACCCAAGTTGAAGAACTTTTATTGGATGTTTTGAAGTTGCCATCTTCAACGGTTAAAGTTCAAGAACTAAATGAAGTTCAAGAACAGGTTAATAAACCAGTTCCAAACCAAATTAAACAACAACCAAATCCAGCACAAGGTGAACAGGTTGTACAAGTACCTCTTAGAAGGTCTACACAAGAACGTCATGTACCAACTAGATTAAATTTAATGGTACAAGATGATGTATCAAATGAGGTTGATCATAATGATGATGACCCTAAGACCTATGAAGAGGCTATACAAAGTTCTAATTATAAGAAGTGGCAAAAGGCCATGGAATCCGAAATGGAATCCATGAAGCAAAATAAAGTATGGACTTTAGTTGAACCTTCAAAGGATATAAAACCTATAGGTTGTAAATGAGTTTTTAAGAAAAATATTGGGGCAGACAGAAAGGTGGAGACCTACAAAGCCCGTCTTGTTTCCAAGGGATATCATCAGAAAGAAGGAGTCGACTATGACGAGATGTTCTCTCCCGTGGCAATGCTCAAATATATTCGGATTTTGCTTGCTATAGCAGCATACTATGATTATGAAATATGGCAAATGGATGTGAAAACAGCTTTCCTTAATGGTGAGCTAGAAGAGGATGTGTACATGACACAACCTGAAGGTTTCACATCTTTGTCTGATCATAATAAAATTTGAAAGCTACAAAGATCCATTTATGGACTAAAGCAAGCTTCTCGAAGTTGGAATATTCGCTTTAACAAGACAATTGAAAAGTTCAATTTTGTTAGATGCGAAGAAGAACCTTGTGTGTACAAAAAGGTTAGTAGGAGTACAATTATATTCTTAGTGTTGTATGTTGATGATATATTGCTCATAGGGAATGACATATCGGCATTACAAAGTACCAAGATTTGGCTATCTGAACAGTTCTCCATGAAAGACTTGGGAGAAGCAACTTATATATTAGGAATAAAGATCTATATAGATAGATCTAGGAAGCTGCTTGGACTTTACCAGTCTTTGTACATTGATACCATCTTAAAGAGGTATAATATGGATAATTCTAAAAGAGACTATCTACCGACATGCACTGAAATTACTCTCAGTAGGGATGATTGTCCTAAAACACCTGAAGAGAGAGAACACATGAGTAGGATCCCATACGCTAGTGTAGTGGGAGCTATCATGTATACCATGACATGTACACGTCCTGATGTGGCTTATGCACTTAGAGTGACTAGCCGATATCAGGCACATCCTGGTGAGGAATATTGGAAGTTGGTGAAGACCATTCTTAAGTACTTTAGAAGGACTAAAGACCAATTCCTCATCTATGGAGATTCTGAGTTGAAACTTGAAGGTTATATTGATGCAAGTTTCTCTTCAGATAAAGATGATAGCAAATCTATTTCTGGTTAGATATTCACCTTAAATGGTGGTGCGGTGAGTTGGAAAAGTTCCAAACAAGCTACAATAGCTGATTCAGTGACTGAAGCAGAATATATAGCAGCTAGTGAAGCTGCTAAGGAAGCTGTATGGATGAAAAAGTTCTTAACTGAACTTGGTGTGGTTCCTTCAATAGAAGGTGCGGTTACACTATTGTGTGACAATACTGGAGTCATTGCTCAAGCAAAAGAACCAAGATCACACCAAAAGTACAAACACGTTCTATGAAGGTATCACTTGATAAGAGAGATGATTGAACGTAGAGACGTCGAGATTCAAAAGATTGATGGAAAGGAAAATGATGCAGACCCATTCACTAAAGCTCTTGGCGCAAAGGAGTTTGACAAGCACAAGTGGAAATTGGGATGAAGTACAAGAGCGATTGGCTCTAGTGCAAGTGGGAGATTGTTAGGGATATAGTAGATATGCCCTAGATCCAATATCATATTTGATAATTTGAACATATTTTTGTGAACGTCATTTGATATAAAATATATGGCATTTGATATTCTTTTATAACTATTATTAATTGTTTGATTAATTTGATAAGGTCCTTGATTAAATTTTGAGATTTGTCATCGTGATAGAGATCATGATAATGAGAGCAAAGTCTCTTACAATTTAATTTAAATTTGTTCATGATCATAGGATTATTAATTTGGACATTAGTAATCTAGTTAGATCAATATTTATGTGATCGTCTTTATCGGATAAAGATTAGTTGATCTCATTAACTAAATCACAAAGATAGATGATGCATATAGAGATATGATCATTGAACTGACTCATTGGATAATTCCTAATGGTTAGAATTACCATAAACTG
Organism: Nicotiana tabacum; assembly: GCF_000715075.1. Lineage (NCBI taxonomy): Eukaryota > Viridiplantae > Streptophyta > Magnoliopsida > Solanales > Solanaceae > Nicotiana > Nicotiana tabacum. The sequence goes on from NC_134086.1 coordinate 12,660,549, forward strand.
TCAATAGGATATTCTCTTGAAGAATGTGATGTAAGAATTTCCTTTGACCTGAGATCGTCATAATAATTGACAAGTTATTTGTTGTGCTTTAATACTAGACACCTATGGCCCTAGGGCGATAGTTGAAAGGATATTGGGTACGATTGAATACTTGTAGAATTAGTGATTAATCAAGATGAAATCTGTCAACTCTTGGTAATGAGTTTAATCTCCATGTTGTCATGAATTCTAAATGACCAAATTAAGACCCTGGCCAGGGCAATTGAATGAAAGAAGAAAAGAGTTTCTTAGGTCATTCAATGGTTGATTATATTTGACATGAACACATAGTTGGTCGCCTATTAAGATTTGACAGTTGAATCATATCCTAGGGTGATCCAGAGCTATAAGGACAGAAGGAATTACTACATTATTCTTCTACTGGTTCTTGAGAGTAAATTGTATACTTCATGCTATCCGGTCATTAAGGAGTATTGCTAGACGCCACCCTTGATTAGTATATGATGTGATCAATTTACTACCGGCTTAGTATTGAACCTATGGGGTCGCACACTAACGAGTGTTCTGATCTTTGCTAAAGGATTAATTAACTTATTATTTGATAATTAAATTAAGGAATTTAATTAGTCAGATAGATTTAGTTATTAGTCCAAATAAAATATTATTATATTCTTTGCTAGCACAAATGATATAATTAATATTGTGAACGAATTGAAGTTTTGTATTTGGAATAAAAAAATTAAATAATATCTCTTGTTTGAAATATATGTGTGATATATATTTAGTACTCATACTTAATATTTATTTATATATGGGATGTATATAAATATTAATAAAGACTACCTGTTACGTCCAATTGGAATTGAACTAACGAAGAAAGTCCTAAAGGACGTCACCAGTTTCTTACCTATATGGAATGGGATTGAAATTTTCCCATTGAAAATTGTGGAAAGAAAAGTCCAATTCCACATTTGGTTAAGTCACGTCTTTCTTTTTGCCCAAACCAAATAGGAAAGAGCTGGCAACTAATGTATGTATATCATATAAAATAAAGGGTTAAGGTACTTCTTTTTGGAGAGCCACAATGAGAGATATTTTGACAAAGTAAATCACTTTCTTTGTAGTGTAGTTGGCTAAAAGTTTTGAGAAAATTTAAGCATTATATACTTCATTCAATTTGTTCGCGGGTTTTATCGATCAAAGAGTTGATAGTAAGGATCGGTCTCGGTGTGGGTACGCATAGAGTCTTCGCACTATCGAAGAATTTTTGAAACAAGACTCTCTCCACCAGGTACGTCTCAGATCCGATCTTTGACATGTAAATAAATTTTAAACACGAAAAGATCTTCCTAGGATTGTTATTATCTTCCGCTGCGTGTTACGAACACCTATATGCAATCCTTCACAATATACTATATATACTTTTTTCCTTTCATATTTGATTCTCAAAAGCAACAGAAATATCCAAAAGAGCGTTGAACGACTATATATCCGATATCAATTTTTGAGGCTGCAATGAAAATCTAATATAGTTTAAACTTCATATCACTAAATTGTATATAAACAACATTTATAGATATTGTTGTCGAATGCTCGTTTTGGAGGAAGAGAAGTACCAGGAAGCAGGGGCGGATGCAGCAAGCGAGTATCGGGTTCATCTGAACCCAGTACTTTCAACGCGGAGCATAAATTTATATGTAAAAATCTATTAAAATTACAAAAAATAGTGGATATGAACCCATAACTTTAAATATATACTATGAGTTCAATACTAAAGACATTAAAGATTGAACCCATATAGTTTAAATCCTAGATCCGTCTCTGCCAGGAAGTTGAACTTCTATGCAATACCAAAATCCAAGTTTATAATAAGAATTTAATATGGTCTAAACTCCATAACACTAAACTATACGTAAATAACATTTATAGATATTATTGTTGAAGGCGTGACCTCATCTGCTAAAAGTTTGGAAATGGCTAGTTTTACGTGAATTGTGAAATGTTGTTTTTCATAGAGCTGCAACTAAATTAAACCCTAATAGTTTTGATGAACTGAAACGTTAAAATTTGGTTTGAAACGCTGTTGTTTTCGAGAAACGTGAAACGGTGGTTTTAGTCCTTCATAGCTTAACTGTCAGAATTTAGTATAATTGAGTATCCTTATTAAAATGAGAGGAGAAAACTCAAAACTGAGAAATTAAATAAATCATACTAAGATAATCACAATGTTCATCGCACTTCACTCAAAATGTCTACATTCCAAGTAGTGATTGGGTATAAAATTATATTTGTTATCTATTTTTTTCTGATTTCACCCAAACAACTTTTTTGGACACGTATATTTTTTACTATCTCGCTTTTTAATAATTATTTATAGTTTTAAAAGTATTATACTCAAAGACTTTTATTATTCTAGTTTAGATATATTTAATTTTTTCTCAATTAGAAATTATAAATTAAATAATTTATTTAGCTTTTTAGGTCTTACATGTATAAGTTTCTAAATTTCTGTCAATTTTTTGATTTTCTGAAAATGGAAAGAGGAGAAAATAATATTAAAAAAAGTTTATTTTCTTATTTTAAAAATAGGTGAGTTACTTGAACTTGTTTTATATTTAAATATAATATTAAGTTCAATAGATAAATTTCAAATGGAAGCTAACAAAAAAGAAAGGAGAGAGCTGACACCAATTTCAGCCACTAATTTCAATTATGAAATAATCTCAAGCGAGGAAATCAATATTACCGCCCATGAATAGTTCAAATTAACACTATCAGGAGCCTACTCAAACACCATTTGTGAATATCTCTCTACTTAAATCTCAAGTTCTCAACACTATTCTATTCCAAATAAATATGCACATTCATCCGGCGCATCTCCATCACTAATGGTCTTAACGAAAACTTACCTCTTTCCAAGATGATGTTAACTTCCTCATAATAACACAGAATGTTGCATGATTCAAAGAAACATATATGAAGATGCCAATATAAATCTGGCCAAATAAAATTTACACCTGACCAACGTCCGCGCATAAGAGAAAGCCTTTTTAGATCAAAGCTACAACATCAAGGATCTCTTTGTACGTCCTTGCGCCCAAATTTCAGGCTTCAAATCTTGTCTTCTGAACCTGAAAACAACCAAGTTTATGCAGGATATTTGTGAAATCTGTACAACTACAATTGCTATATTAATAGAAAATCCCAAAAGTACTTTTATTTTTGAGAATTATTTTCTTGATAGGAGAACAAACTTTTTTAAAAAGGGGAGATCGATGATGCATCCACTCAATAGAGATGGACAAAATCTTTGAAAGATGACCAATGAATTTTAAAGCCAAATATCAAAAACCTTTTCTGTTTCCATTTGTACATATATGATACAGAAATTCCTCACTATTGTGATGAGCCATTAGATTCGTTATATAATGGCTTTTGGAATTCATTTTGAAGAGACATGTCTTTTGGACTCCTACATTATTAAACTTTAAAAAAAAAAAAAAGAATGGGTGGAAGAAATAAGGAAAAATGGAGAAAAAAGATAATTTGAAATCAAAGTTTAGAAGAGTGCCACGTCACCAGGCTAATGCCCCTCAATTATATATATATATATATTTGAACTGTGACAGCCTATCTGGTGAGGTCCATTGTATATATATATATTCTGACTGAGGAGGTAGTTGCTTAGTGAGAGCTTGAGTTTAGCGTTCAGAGGAGGATTGTACCTTCTAAATAGTCTGAATATTTATTTAAGGGTAATACAGTTCTTAAAATAGTCTGAATATAATATATTTTGCCTTCAATATGTTTTAATTTCGTCTATTCAGCAGGAAAGTCGAGAATTATGTTCAATAAGGTAGATCTACAGTAAGAAAGAAGTAATTGTCTTCCGAAAGTAAATAGAAATTATAAAGTATAATTTCTATTACAGTATTCTCTCTCCAAAATTAGGAATATTGTTTTTTTTTTCTTATTGTGTTGATTTACAATTTTTTTTATAAAAGATCACATGTCTCCTTTAAGAAATTAGAGTATGTACATTTCTACCTTTGTCATAAAATCAATCGCTAAAGTTTCACTTCATATAAACACAGTAAATAAATCAAAGGGTCATTCACACAAGCAAAAAGAGATTTTTCCTCAATATTTTCCTCTCTTTGGCTATTACTTTTATGGTTAAACAATTAAAAACAATTCATGATCATTTAACTGAATTTTGCATTACTACAAATTAAAATATGTATTCCATGAGAAATGCTTTTTGGCTAACAAAATCTACTAAACTTCAATAATATAACATAGCAATTAAAAAAAGGGTAAAATATTAGATTTTATTCTTAACTAATTAAGTCACTCTACCTATGTATGAAAGCAATTTTCAGTTAAGTTCTAGTCGAAGGAAAAGCATAAGCGTCATCACAAGTTATTACCACCATCTCCTGGTGAAGCACCAGAATTACGGCTTTTAACATTTTTTTTATAGTAGAAATGATGTTTTATAGAGATTGTTTACTATAGTAGTACTCAAAACCTCGGTGTTTGGAGAGGAGTAATTGTTTTAAAATCATATATAATATATATTGTTATAATACATCCATTAAATTTTTTATATTATGTGATTTCACGTCAGTGTTGATAACTAAGAGCTCTTCCTTTAATTTGATTTATCTGTTTAAACTAGAGTGTGTAACGAGATAAATATTGTTTTTCATATTTATTCAAGATAAGTAAATTCAAGAAGAAAAAATTGTCTTTGAGGAGAAAAACATTTTATGAAAAGGATAATTTCCACTTTATGAAAGCATTCATCACTTCATGATATAGAAAACTAACTCAAAGTCTTCCAAGAAAATGGTTAAACAATATGATGGTACAATTAATTGTTTTTGACCACCAACGGCTATAAGTCGGTGATGTTGTCATTATAAGTATAGCAAGTCGATAGTGTACCCGATGATTGAAGGACTTATTGATATGCATTAACTTCTCGTGGCTATTTGAAGGGCTTTAATTTGCAAGTCCATGGTAGAATGATGAGATTTTTTCACCATTATCCAGAGGTCTCGAATTTGAGCTTGAGATTATAATAATCTCTTGTATGAAGCGCTTCCATTGGTGCCAATCTTGTTAGTCGGGTCAATGAATTTCAAATACTAAGATGGTCATACAAAAAAATTGGTATTAGTAAATAGAATTTTGGATTTCTAAATTGAAAGGATAGAAACATTAAAAGACTTAGTGAACACATTCTTTGAATTGGTGAGCAAATATCACTTTTAGCCCGTAATCGAAACTATTTGCATTTGGTCGCCGCAAAAGTGTATAAAATTTTATATTTTTTGCATATAACATACATAAATGTACATTTATACAAATACTATATATTTTTTAGCTATAATTTTGAGAGCGGCTATACAATGTTATTTCCCCGTTAACCGATTCCAACTACATTTTGAAGTCATTTTTACTGGGCACGACTAATGACGGCTCGTATTATTAGCTGATTGTTTATTTATTTTACTTTTGTTTTTTAAAACGAGAAAATAATTTAATAGGAGTATAACTTTTATAAACCAGACTTCCTCATGAAAATTCTAAATTGAGAGATAAAGAGCAGATCCTCTTAATCTCTAAATTATGTAAGATATAATTTGTGAGAACATGCTAAACACAATGTGAAAAGTAAATTGTATCTACTTGCTAAGAAAGTAGTTAGTGGTTAGTCAAGTAGTTAGCCAGCTGTCCAACAGTGTAAGAACAATTGTAAGTTAAGTTAGTTAGGAGTAGTATATAACCATGTATATCTCTCATTTGTAAATAATCATGAATGAATGTAACAGTACAATTTCCATTTTCTCTTTTAGCTTCTTCTGAAAAATCCTCTGCAGTCATGGAGGTTCTTTCCATGTAACATGGTATCAGAGCCCGTGAAGACGTTTGATTCACGCGGATGCTCGATTTTTTATTTGAGTTTTGAATTTCATCAGAAATCTGTGTAATTGCTTCGATTCATTCCTCTCTAGGTTGAATTGTCTGTGTGCAATTAGGTATCATTTCTTTGTCTCTGTGTAGTTGCTTTCTATAAGCTCTATTTTTTTCATCCTTCAATAGCGATCAGAGGTACTGGTGCTAGCTCAGACACATGAGTTGAAGACATTACTGCTAATGCAACTCCAGTGGCGGATCCAAGTCGTGTGGGTGATATGGTGATCGATCAACATCATTTTTTATTTCTTCAGCCTTCTGATACTCCAGGTAGTTCTCTCATCTCAATTAAACTAACTGGACATGAGAACTATGCTATGTGGAGCAGCTCTATGCGCATCAGTCTATTAGGCAAGAGTAAATTAGATTTTGTTAATGGTAGATACACTAAGGATAAATTTCCTCCTGTTTTACATTATTTGTGGGGAAAAATGCAATGCCATAGTTTTGTCATGGATCATGAACTCTGTTAGTAATGAACTGTTAAGTGGCATGGTGCATGCAACCAGTGCACAGAAAGTGTGGGCTGATCTTAGAGAGACCTTTGACAAGGTTAATGGATCTAAAATTCTATTTTTGCACAGACAAATTGCTACCTTGTCTCAGGCATCTCCTCTGTATCAGTATACTTTGCTAAGCTAAAAGAACTTTGGGCAGAGTTTGATGCATTGATGCCTTGCCCTGGATGTGGTTGTGAAGAATCGAAGAGATATGCAAAACATTTTGGTAACCACAAGTTGCTGCAGTTTCTGATGGGTTTAAATGAGACTTACTCACAATCTAGTAACCAGATTATGATGATGAGTCTTACTCCAACTATAAACAAAGCTTATTCTATGATAATAGCAGAAGAAAGTAGAAGATCTATGGTTAATTTTGCTCAAACTTCTATAGCAAATGAAGGAATAACTATGTTTAGTGGAAAAGAAAACACTCAAGGGTCAAGTAACTACAAGCCTAAAAGGAATAATTTGTTTTGTGACTACTGCAAATACAAAGGTCACACAAGAGCTTCATGGCTATCCTGCAGAATTCAACCAGAAAACAAAGACTGGACCTAATAATGCTACTCAATACACAGGGCCTCTAATTAATAATGGCCCCACAGTGGAAGCTTTGAGGCTGCAGCTAACCTTACCGGACTCCAGTAGAATAATCTTGATTCAACTAGTCAGAGTGATCAAGGAGTGATTGCAGGAGTGCCTCAGTTCACAATTGATCAGTACAATCAGATTTTGCATCTCTTGGGCAAATCCAGCATCACATCTTCAAGTCAAAGTAATCCACCAATTAGTACTATGTCAGCAGGTAAGACTCCATCTTTTGTAGCTACTGAGGCTGAGGTTAGGTGGATAGTTGATACAGGTGCCTCCAATCACATGATAAAAAAGTCTCAAAATCTTAGAGGAATCTAGAAGTACTGATGAAACTAGTATTGGAAATGTTCATCTACCTACAAGAAAGATAGCAAGTGTCAAACATACAGGGTCTACAAGTGTGCTACAAGGACAGAAAATTATAAATGTGCTACACATACCAGACTTCAAATATAATCTTTTGTCTATTTCAAAATTAACAAAGGAACTTAGATGTTTGTCTTTGTTCTATCCCGACTTCTGTCTTTTCCAGGACCTCTTCAATGGGAGAGTGAGGGGGATTGGTAAAGAAGATGAAGGCCTTTACATTTACATCTAAGGTAACAAAGATCAAACAAATGGAGGAGGAAGTAACAACTCAGATTCTGGAAGGTCTTTTGTAAATACAATAAATGATGATAGTTCAAGTGTATCTTTATAGCATAGGATATTAGGTCATGTACCAATTGATGTTCTGAGAAAGTTAAAATATTTTCAACATTTGAAGTGTAATAGTGAGACTAAGCAATGTACTGTCTACCCTATTGCTAAGCAAACAAGGCTTCTATTTCCTCTTAGCACCTCTGTGGCAACTACATGTTTTTACTTACTTCATGCTGATGTTTGGGGGCCCTATAGGGTACCTACTCATGATGGGAAGAAATATTTTCTCACACTAGTAGATGATCATTCCAAGTTTACTTGGGTTTTCTTGTTGCCCTCTAAAGCTGAAGTAGTTGTTGCCATCAGACAGTTCTTCATTATGATCAAGAATGTTCACTCATGTACTATAAAATTCTTAAGAACAGATAATGATAGTGAGTTCTTTAACTCTCAAATGACAGAATTACTGCAGCCTTTGGGGATTGTTCATCAAAGTTCCTGTGTCTATACTCCACAGCAAAATGGTGTAGCTGAGAAGAAACACAGACATATCCTCAATGTGGCCAGGGCACTGAGATCTCAAGCAAGTGTTCCACTGAGATTCTGGGGGGAATGTATATTAACTGCAGTCTACATCATGAACAAACTACCTATACATGTGTTGCAGGGTAGAACTCCATTTGAACTATTGTTTGGTCATCAACCCTCTTTGGACCATATAAGAGTTTTTGGTTGTCTAGGTTATGTCACTGATGTCAAAAGAAGTGACAAGTTCTCACCTAGAGCCTCACCTGCAGTCTTTCTTGGATATTATGTGACATAAAAGGGATACAGAATATACAACATTCATACCAAGGAGTTCTTAGTAAGTAGAGATGTTATGTTCAGAGAAAATATTTTTCCCTTCCAGCATTCAGCTCCTCTACTCTCCTTGTTTCCTACCATTGACATTCCTCAAGTCTTATTTCCTAATGATATCTCTATATCCTCTTTTTCACTATCTTCAATCTCTTCTTCTTCTCCTCCTCCTATACCTTATTCTCTATCCTCTCCTATTTCTACTTCACTTGTTCACACAGCTTAGACCAGCCAACACAAGTACCTGTTGAACCTGAACCAGTATCACCAATTAATCTCACTCTTGATAAGCCTATCCCTCAGTGTTCTACATCCAATGATCAGTTGATAGAAATCTCACATCCTAGAAGATCTGGGAGAACCAGTAAACCTCCTATCTGGCTAAAAGATTATGTTACTCTTTCTCAAGGCAAAGCCAATTGTTCTTATCCTCTCTCAGCGTGTGTTAGTTATGAGAATATCTTTGATTCTTATGCCAAAGCTCTATCCTCCTACTCTGCAATTGTAGAACCACAGCCATATACTGAAACTGTCAAGGATCTTAAATGGATTGAGGCTATGAAAGCTGAAATCTCAGCTTTAGAAGAAAATCACACATGGTCTATAGTAGAGTTGCCTGTTGGAAAAGTTCCTATTTGCTGTAAATGGGTGTTCAAAGTGAAGTATACATCATCAGGTGAAGTTGAGAGATACAAAGCTAGGCTTGTGGCTAAAGGTTATAGTCAAAAGTAAGGGCTTGACTACACTGAAACTTTCTCTGCCGCAACAAAAATCGTGACCGTAAGATCAATCATTGCAGTTGCTGCAACCAAACAATGGACTCTTTTCCAAATGGATGTTCACAATGCTTTTTTGCATGGTGAACTCCTAGAAGAGGTTTACATGGATGTGCCACTAGGGTTTGCAATCCAGGTAAGGTCTCATAAGGCTTGCAAACTTCATAGATCTCTGTATGGTCTGAAACAAGCACCCAGGCAGTGGAACAGGAAGCTGACTGATGCCTTAGTACAGTTGGGCTTCATTCAAAGCCATTTTGACTATTCTCTTTTCACAAAGAAGGTTCAAGCTGATTTGGTTGTTGTGTTAGTTTATGTAGATGACCTGATAATAAGTGGAAATAGTCTAGGTTTTATAACTCAGACTAGAAATGATTTGAAGATCATGTTCAAAATGAAGGACTTAGGAGAACTTAAGTTCTTTATGGGAATAGAAGTTGCAAGATCAAAAGATGGAATTATTATGAGCCAAAGGAAGTATGCTTTGGAGTTGATATCTGATATGGGACTTGCAGGAGCTAAACCTGTAGGAACACCTCTTGAGTCCAATTTGAAGCTCACATTTGTGGAGTATGACACTGCTGTAGGAGCTTCTGAGTGTGAAGATAAACTAGTTGAGGATATAAGTGCATACCAAAGACTAGTAGGGAGGCCATTGTATCTTACAATGATCAGTATTGATATAGCATTTGCAGTACAAATATTAAGTCAGTATATGCACAAGCCTAAGCAGTCTCACTGGGAAGCTGCTCTTAGAGTTGTGAAATATATTAAGACTTCTCCAGGTCTTGGCTTACTAATGCCTTCAGAAGGCTCAGATAAACTAAGAGCATATTGTAACTCAGACTGGGGTGGATGCTTACAGACTAGGAAATCAGTAGCAGGGTACCTAGTTAAGTTTGGGAATGCCTTGATCTTAGGGAAGTCTAAGAAACAAGATACAGTTGCAAGAAGCTCCGCTGAAGCTGAATTCAGGAGTATGACATCCATAGTTGCTGAAATAACCTGGCTCACTGGACTCTTCAAAGAGCTAGAGGTTGATGTAAGCCTACCGGTTAATCTCTTTTGTGACAGCAAGGCTGCAATCCAAATTGCAGCTAACCCCATCTTTTACGAGAGGACTAAACACATAAACATTGACTGTCATTTTGTACGAGAGAAAATCATACAAGGTGCAGTAAAAACTCATCACATTCCCACAAAAGAGCAGCAAGCTGACCTTATTACCAAGAGTTTAGGAAGATTGCAACATGATCACTTAATGTCCAAGCTGGGCTTGAAGGATATCTTCAAACCATCAGCTTGAGGGAGGGTGTTAAGAAAGTAGTTAGTGGTTAGTTGAGTGGTTAGCTAAGTAGTTAACCAGTTGTCCAACAGTGTAAGGACAACTGTAAGTTAAGTTAGTTAGGAGTAGTATATAACCATGTATATCCCTCATTTGTAAATGATCATGAATGAATAAAACAATACAATTTCCATTTTCTCTCTTAGCTTCTTCTGAGAAATTTCTACAGTCATGGAGGTTCTCTCCATTTAACACTACTATCTAGCTGGCATCCTTTCTCTTTGTGTTTTTTTTTTTTTTGCAAAGGAGCCAATATTCGCTAAATTTTTTACTTGAATATAAATTACATAAACGATAATATTAAACAAGAATATTTGGGACATGTTTTTTTATCACTAAACATATAGTCTGACAAAATCTCAGTAGAGATCTGCACTAAATCGACATTGCATGTAATTGAGAAGAAGAAGAAGAAGGGTTGAAGGAAAGAACCGGCTAAGAAGAGAAAGGAATATGTTATTTTCACTATTACAGTCGATGCAGTATAACCGTCTTTAATACAAGACCTCTCACACGAGTCACGTATGTGATGAGGGTAAAAAGACCAAAATATCCCAACTACTTAACTAACATCACTACTGAATATTCAATACTCCCCCTTAAACTGGAGGTTGGAAGACATCCAACACTCCAAGCTTGGAAACTAAGGAATGATGTAGAGCTGCAGACAACCCTTTAGTGAGCAAATCTGTAAGTTGCATTGTTGAACTAACATGGTGTGGTGTGAGGAGCCCGAACTTGATCTTCTGTCTTACAAAGTGACAATCTATTTCAATGTGCTTGGTCCGTTCATGAAAAATTGGATTTTATGCAATTTGAATGGCTGCCTTGTTGTCACAAAACAACTGCACTGGTCTAGAAATTGGCATCTTCAATTCTTCTAGGAGTCCTCATAACCAGGCAACTTCTGCTGTCACTGCTGCCATGCTTCTATATTCTGCTTCTGCTAAACTTCTACTAACTATTTACTGCTTTTTTGATTTCATGAGATTAAGGAGCTCCCTAACTTGACAATGTCACTGAGCTTCTAGTATTGGGACAGGATGCCCAATCTGCATCATAGTAGGCAGTCAATGTGTCAACTGGCTTTGCCTACAGAAAAACTCCCAAAGTTGGTGCTCCTTTTATGTATTTAACTACCTTCAAAGCTGCATCCATGTGAGATTGTTTAGGGCTTTGCATGAACTGACTCAATTTTTGTACTGCAAAACTGATATCAGGTCATGTTATTGTCAAATACAAGAGTTTCCCAATCAACCTCTGGTATGCAGTAATGTCCTTCAAGTCTGGATCTCCCAATCTTCCCACATGAGCATCAAATTCTACTGTGGTGAGTTTTTGATTCATTTTTAGAGGTGTTAAAACAGGCTTAGAACCAATTAAACCAACACTTGAGATCAACTCAAGTGCATATTTTCTTTGATTAAGCAGAATTCCCTTTTTTGATCTGAGCACCTCAATCCCAAGGAAGTATCTTAGCTCACCCAAATATTTTATTTTGAATTGACTTTGCAATGTCCTTTTAGCATCATTAACTAGCTTGGAACTGCTCCCAGTGATCAGCAGGTCATCTATATAAACAAGTATAATGACCAATTCTGAACCCTGGCTTTTACTGAACAAAGAATGGTCATAATTGCTCTACAGATAACCATGTGTAACTAATGCCTCTGTTAACTTAATGTTCCATAGTCTTAATGCCTATTTTAGCCCATAGAGTGACTTAAGGCTGTTATGTGGTCCGGGCCTGGGCCTAAATGGGCTAAACGGGCCGGGCGAAATGATTTCGGGCTTTGGCGGGCGGGGCCCAAGCGGTCCCGGGCGCCAAACGGTCCCAGGCTTAACGGTCCTGGAGGGTAGAACCAGCCCACATGGGCCCGGGCTAAGTGGGTCGGGCCCACGGGCCTAAGTGTTCCAGGCTATTGACAGAATAATAATACATGAATAATCTAAATACAATACAAAAAAAAAATAAAAAAATTAAAACTAAATTAAAAATTTAACATTCCGTTCTTCATTTCAGCTTACAAAATGCCAAAATTATAGTTGTTTACCTGGTATTACCAATATAAGAAGAAGAAAGTCAGCCACGCAGTAATAACAATACAGCACAACAACAAAAGTCCAATAGCAGTAACAACCCAGGAACAGAGTTTGCAAACCGGTGGAGTATTAATCTCAAAACAAAAGCTTCAAGCTTTGATGAAAAACAATTAATTCTGATTTCAAACAATGAAAGAAAGCAAAAGATTTTTTTTTTTAGTTTTTTTTTGAAAGTTTAAATATTTTTTCGGAATTTTCTCTCTCTAAATGTTCAGCCTTTTTTTCTCTCTCTCTTATTTTCTTTCTGTTCAGATTCGTTCTTTCTCTTCTGTATTCTCTCCTCTGTGTCTTGTGTTCCAGACTTCCTATATATAATCCCATCCCATAAATCTTTTAATCAATTAAAATCAACCCATTTTCTCTACCAAACCCATTATCTTCTCACTCATCCCTATTACATTAAATAAATATATCACACCACCCCATTATATTTTGTCCCCCATGCCTAACATAAACAAATACAAGATTCCCCCACAATAAAATTTGTCTTGTCCCCCTTTATATTAAATAACTATATCACAACCCACCCCATTTCATTTTGTCCCCCATGCTTCATATAAAAAATTACAAAATGTACAATTCCTAAACTACCCCTCTGACCTTACTGAAATTACCAAACTACCCCTGAACGTACTGCAAATTACCAAACTACCCATCAGCTATAACACATCAATTAATCAAACTTAATCAAAATATAGACAATATGATTAATTTCTAACAATGTTCAAACAACAAATTTCATGAACATGATTTCTTCAACATTTCAACAACAAATCACATGAACATGATTTCAACAACATTTCAACAACAAATCACATGAACACAAATTGAACAACAAAGAACAACTAAAATTTGATTGAACAATATTTTAGCAACAAACAATCCTATTTTCGGATTCAACAACAACAACAAACAAGTATATTTAGATTTCTAAATTCAATAATATTGAACTTAAAATCAACTACTCTAACAACATTACAACAAACAATTCTTATATTAAACTTTAAACAAGATTATGAGACCAATTCAAGAAATAATCATAAATGATAAATAAGAAATCAAACTATACATAATTCGGATTCAAGATCATCCAAACAAAGTATGAACATGAATGAATCTATTTTTTTTTAAAACAATAAACATGACGGATTTAAATGACTCAAACAACATTAATAATTTCTGGAAAATATATAACAACATGAAACAAATTGAAGAAATAATCAATTAAATTTCAATTTGAATATAACAAATATCAAACTAACAAATTCTTACTTAAACAATAAAACAAACATGAAATAAACATGAAAAACCACTAATTAACTTTCCATTTGAAATCTGAAAATTAATTCAATCAAAACACATGAACACACTAGAAATTATTTCAACGATGAACAACGAACAAAACAAGGATCAAATATTTAACGATTTTAACTTCGAGAAATATAAAACGAAATATGGACAAAAAATAAAACTCAAAAACAACTAACCGGAGATGAATCAACGACGAACTCGATTGTAAACAAATTTGTCCGGGCTTCGACTCAACGAAAGACCTTCGAACTTTGACGAAACAAAGAGGAAAGGAGTAACAGCAGCAGCTACTGCTGCGACGAGCAGCAGCAGCAATTTGTCGAGGAGGACGTCGGGAGAAGAAGCATCGGCAGAAGCTGCGTGAAGCCGTAGCCGCGGGGAGCAGAAACGGGCAGCAGTGGCGGCCTGTTTGTTTGGAGAACGGAGCAGCAGCGCGACGGGTTGACGACGAAAACACGAAGAAGAAGTAGCAGCTGAACGCAGCAAGAAGGAGAAGCAGCTGAACGCAGTAGGGGAAGCCATGGATGAGCTCAAACTCGACGATGACGAAGCTTGATGGAGGAGGGCAGCTATGGAGTTGTTGGTGCGTGTGTGCGTGAGTGTGACGGGGTGAGGGGTTGTTCGTGGGGGAGGGTGGTCGACGTTGCAGGCTGGGGTTTGTGGGGGGGCAGCCATGGATGGGGTCTTGCTTGAGGAAGAAGAAGAAAGATAGAAAGGGGGGGGGGGATCTCTTAGTTTTAGGGTTTTCTTTTGTTTTTCTTTTTTTTTGTTTTGTTTTTGTTTTTGTAAAAAATGAAAAATGAAAATGAAGAGGGGGAGTTGGGTTGTTAGTACTGGACTGGGTCGACCCAGTTCGAAATGGACTGGGTCGTAGGGAAGATTGGGCCATTTTTTGGGCCTGTGGCTTGAAATCGAAGAAGAGGCCCAATTCCGACTTTCTTTATATTTTCGCTCTCTTTTCTTCTTTTATTTCTCTAAAACTAAATTATAAAAATACTTAACTTATTATTAAGAACTAAATTAAGTTATAAAAGCGCAAATTAACTCCCAATAACAATTAACGCACAATTAAGTAATAATTAAGCATAAAATTGTATATTTGGATATTAAATGCTAAAAATGCAAATGATGCCTATTTTTGTAATTTTTAATTTTTTTGTAAAACAAATTTAATTACTAACAATTGTAGAATTAAATCCTACATGCAAAATGCGACATATTTTTGTATTTTTATTAATTTAACAAATAAACATGCACAGACAAATACAAATAATTATTCAAAATATCACAAAATTTCACACCAAGGAAATTCATTTTATTTTTGAATTTTTGGGAGTAATTCTCATATAGGGCAAAAATCACGTGCTTACAGCTGCCCCTCTTTGCCCGAAGACACGAAGGGTTTTCGTGCAAAGATAAAACGAGCAATTTTTGCCCATCCGAGTACTCCGTTGAAGCATTTTTTTTTTGAAAAAGATTTGACCGAACCTTTGCTTCAAAGGTTTCCTACATATCCTGGGCTAAACAGGAATCAGGTCAATGTAGTTCGGGAAATTTTGGTAGCTGGGACTACCGTTGGACTGCAATGTTACTGTTGTTGCATGCTATTACTACTGCTTACCGATCTCCTTGTTACACCGTGTTTAAAAGAAAACAAGAAGCTAGGCTAGACTGCAATTTTTCTTGTTGCCTTACTTTCTTGTCTGCTTGCATTTTTTCGGTGCTTTTCTTCTTTTTGACACATGCACTTGAGTTTGTGCTGGGACCTCTTGTTGCAACCTTCTGCTTCCCGGTGCCGGGGAATTTTATTGTTTCATGCTGGGGATTCCTATTGTAACCCTTTGTTTTATTGTCCTCTGACTTGATCTTAAAATGTATGCCTCTATTGTATGGGCGGGCTCCCAACTTCAACACTTGAAAATTAATGCTGAATGTATTCCTCTGTTATATGGGCGGGCTCCCAACTTCAACACTTGAAATGAAAAGACTGAAATGTATGCCTCTGTTATCTGGGCGGGCTCCCAACTTCAGTGCTTGAAATATAAAGACTGAAATGTATGCCTCTGTTATCTGGGCGGGCTCCCAACTTCAACGCTTGAAATGTAAAGACTGAAATGTATGCCTCTGTTCTATGGGCGGGCTCCCAACTTCAACACTTGAAATGAAAAGACTGAAATGTATGCCTCTGTTCTATGGGCGGGCTGAATTTATGCCTTTGTTCTATGGGCGGGCTCCCAACTTCAACGCTTGAAATGAAAAGACTGAAATGTATGCCTCTGTTCTATGGGCGGGCTCCCAACTTCAACACTTGAAATGAAAAGACTGAAATGTATGCCTCTGTTCTATGGGCGGGCTCCCAACTTCAACACTTGAAATGAAAAGACTGAAATGTATGCCTCTGTTCTATGGGCGGGCTCCCAACTTCAACACTTGAAATGAAAAGACTGAAATGTATGCCTCTGTTCTATGGGCGGGCTCCCAACTTCAACACTTAAAATGAAAAGACTGAAATGTATGCCTCTGTTCTATGGGCGGGCTCCCAACTTCAACACTTGAAATGAAAAGACTGAAATGTATGCCTCTGTTCTATGGGCGGGCTCCCAACTTCAACCAACAAATCACCATTCTGTTCTTCAGGGGGCTCCTGACTTCAACCAATAATGTCAAAAATAAAACGCCATTCTGTTTTTCAGGGGGGCTCCTGATTACTTAAAATTTGAATTGTATTCCCTTATTCTCCAGGTGGGCTCCTGATTGCTGATACTTCCATTGTATTCCCTTATTCTCCAGGTGGGCTCCTGATTGCTGATACTTCAACTGCTCTTCCTTGTTCTCCAGGTGGACGCCTGATTGCTAATACTCCAACTGCTCTTCCTTGTTTTCCAGGTGGACGCCTGATTGCTGGGGATAATACTACTGGGGAAGTCTCCTTTCTTCCCCTCCTTCAAATTCAATTTTTTTTTTCCAACACTGCTGGGGATAAAAGTGTTATCTTCTCGGGATAACGTTGTTGAGGATAACGCTGTTGGGGAATTTTATCCCTTCAAGTCGATGCATCATTCTTCTGGAAGCTGCTGGGGATGATAATGGCTTTTTGCTTTTCTGAGCACAAGTGTCATCCCTTTATTCTGTCTGCTGGGGAATACTTCCTCCATTTAAACTTATTATGTTGGGGCAACACTGGTTCAAATACCACTTCCCTTGAGACTGGTGCTATCTTTATTCTTCCTCGAATGGGTACCTGACTTCCAGAAAATTTTCCAAATGAAAGGAAAATTTTCTGCCCCAGTTTGACAGTCTCCCTTATGGCATGCATTTCTGTCATCAATGCCATTTCCTTTACCTGTTTCAAATCAAACAAAATTTGTTAGTTTAAAACGTAGTGGTTGGTTGTGATACTCCTACTGGGATGACTTTTCCTTTTCTCCTTCCTTGCTCTGCGCTCCACAACTTGTTGGGGATGATATTATTTGCTGGGGATAATCCCTTTCTGCTTGGGATATCCCTCTTCTTTTGTGGCATAGCTAGGAAACTTGCATTTTTCCGACCTTTTAGCCTCGCATGAATTTCCCAAATCATGCTCATTGCTCTCCTTAATTTGTCCATAGGCCTTGGCCTTGAGGTTTATAACCTTTGATTTTGGCAAGGGTATCCCTCTTGACACTGTCAATCCTTTTATCAATTCCCTTTTGCTGGGGATATATTTTTTGACATTGGTCTCGCACTTGTTCCTTGCTGACTATACCACTTGGATGTACTAGTCAGATCTCATCTTGCATATTTGGAAAGCTGATGGCCTATTTTGAAATCATTTCCCATTGGTTCTGACCAAACAGACTCTACTGGGGAATTTTCTATGAAAGGAAAAGATAAAAGGGAACAGAATAAAAGACAAATGAAAAAGATGACTCTGTAACAAAAGAAACTATAAATAAAAACCTATCAAACGCAGACACCGACTCTAATGGTCATGACATGCATATGTGGCCTATCCTCCGTCGTCAATCGTCTTTCAAGACCTTCAATTGGCAATTCCCCATCCGATTCTCAATCTTATTCGACTTGTAGTGCCCGAAGGGTTTTCATTATCAAGTCTCTCTCATTTTGTTTTTTCTCTCAGCTTTCATCGCCTTATGGTGTCCGTGAAGATTTTCACCGATAAGACTCTCTCATTTGTATCACTTTCCAGCTGGGGATTTGGAGTGTTGTCGGTATGACTCTCTCTGCTGGAGATTAGAGTCCTTTCTGCTGTGGAACAGAATGTTATGTTCGCCGGTAAGACTCTCATTTGTCTGAATTGACATCTTTTGCAGACTGATCAGAAGGTCTTTCTTTAGACCGTAATGTGGGTTTTGGATAGGGATAGAAAGAAAGGGTATTGAAGACTCAAAATGCATCGATTTTGGGTTATTAATTACAACCTTCGGAACTAGATTTATTTACAATAAACGCAACATTTGCCCCAGTTTCTTGCTTGGGGATATCTTAATTGATTATTATTTTTTCATTTTTCAAAACTATGACCGAGCCGTGAAGCGCCTACGTATCCTCTTTGAGGAATCAGGTCAAACGTAGTTCCCAATTCCTCTGTTTTCATTTGACTTTTTTTTTGTTATCATTTTTCTCTTCTTCTTTTTTTTCGTTTTTTTTTTGGATTTTTTTTCTTTACCTTCCAGGCTCGTATTTCCTAGTCGTTGCTATTGATTCCGAACGAGGGGTATGAAAGAAAATAAATAAGGCTCAAATGGGGGTAACGAAGGATAAAGTGTTTAGATAGCAGAACAAAATGCCTTCGTCATTCCAGTCTTCAAAACATGCCAAGTGCAAACAACACAATTGATCATAGATTTATAGTCTCTTCCGACGGTGCTGGACTTGACAATTATGTTAAACACTTGCTTTTTCATTTGTCATTTCTAAAGCACCGTTGGGCGACACTCTCACTCTCATGAATGACCCTCATGCCAATTTGGCGAATCTTGCATTTAACGATTTTCTTTATGTTTTACTTGCCCCAGTTCCACATGACTCGGGCTTCAAATAATCTCAAACCGTTCTTATTTTCTTTAAATGTTCTGATTGCCTTTCCGGGGTTTTATGATTAACTTTAAAGACTAGGCCCAAACTGTGTGCGCATGTCATGTTACTAGAATCGGCGCTGAACAAAATGATAAAAGGATCAAACAAAAAGATGAATGGAAATAAAAGGGACCAGATTTTGCATTAGATTACCGGTGAAATGGTTTGAATGACAAGACAAACAAAACAAACCAGAATAAAATTTTAAACAAACAGGACAAAACTTAAACAGACCGCTATGACGAAATGAAAAGATAAGAAGGTTTGACACAAGACAATATCCGGATTACAACCCTAAGAATAATCCAGACAACAGAAATGACAACAAAATACGCCACCACAAGCTTCTCTCTTGCTAACCAAGGAACGGAGCGTCCTCCTACTTTATCAAAATTGGCATCTTAGCCACTGAGCTTCGCATCAGTATTGTCCAGACCATTGCCAGCTTCAATATCATCAACTTTAGTCAACAAGTCCCAATAGGATTCGAGTGCTTCTGTTATCAGGCCTGATCCCCACAAAGTGAGCTTTTGGGTCTTGTATTTCCGGCTTACCACAAACCAACCACCTTAACTTTCTTTGTGATTCAAAACAAAATAGGTTAGAATGGACTCAGTCGGTCCTCATTATTAACAACATCTTTTCCTCTTTCTTTTTTTCATTTTCTTTTTCATTTTTTTTTCGATTTTTTTTCTTCATTTTTTCTTTTCTTTTATTTTTCGATTTTTTCATTTTTTTCTCATTTTTTGTTGTGGTCGAATCTTATGAAGATTGCCTACGTATCATGACCCCGCATGAATCAGACCGAGCGTAGTTCGTGACCAATAAAGATAAACAATACTCAACATTTTTTTTTAATTTTCATATTAAAACAAACTGGGTTTCAAAGGTTTAAAGATGACCTACAAACTTGAAAATCAAACAACCCGCATATTCTAATCAAAAGATTTACAAACTCAAAAACAAACGGCCAGCTTCCTTTCCCCGTTTGTCAAATGCAACCAAACGGCTATTTTTGCAAATATGGCCCCTTCCAATTCTCACATGAATTTTGAGGCCGGGGAGGATTATTTTATGACACTTTACCAACTTGTCCATTCTTTTACGAAAATAACCTTTCGACAACTGAAAGATACTCTAAGGCTATTTCGGCAAGAACGGTTTAAGACGCGGCCGAAGCTGGCTCTGCTTATTATGACAAAATTCAAACGGTATTCACCTGACCGCCGACTCTTTGTTTTTTTTTTCTTTTCAAATTATAATAAAAACCTGGTGTTACAAACACGGTCCTTCAGCGCCTCGGGGACGAAGATTTATAGGGCTGTGTGGGTCAACTATACCAAAAATCCTAAACATGACCCAAAAGTGGCTGTTTATGCAAAGTCAGCCTTCCGGCGTCCCCTTCGGGAACATTCGGCTATGTCTTGATAAAACAACGTCACCCGACTTCTTAGAAATTTGACATATATATTTTTGCTATTTTTTTTTGTAAAAGGGGAAGTTGGACATCACCCGACTTATTTATGACAAAATTAAAAATCTTGACATTTTTTTTTTTTTTTGTTTTTTTTTATTTGTTTTTTGGCTTTTTTTTTTTAGCAAAAAGGGGGTTGGACCCGATGAGGGTTGCCTACGTATCTCACATCCGGTGAGAATCAAACCCGCGTAGTTCGGGCAAATTAACCGAACTATTTTAAAACATGACTCTTTTCCATTTTTATTTTTTCCTGGCAAGACAATCTATATTCCTTTTCTATTTTTGAAAAAGACAAAATAACGATTTTTTTTCATTTTCAAAAAACAATAAAACAATCTATTTTTCCAAAAAAAATAAAAGACTCTTTTTTTTCTATATTTTTTAGTAAGACAAAATAAAATATTTTCCTCTTTTTTTTTCTTCAAAATTTCGGTAGAGTTTCGCCAGTAATTGGTCATTGGTTTTTTTTCTAAAATAATCAATTAACTCCCTAACTGATATATTCTTTTTCCCTTTTTTTTTTCCTTCAATTTTCCAACATTCCCGAGATTCAGAAACCGATCAACATGCAAGTTCGAAACAAATATATGTACAGAGCAAGTAGGATGCATCAGAATGGTCTTTTCATTTCAGGTTGCTAGTCCTAGACGGACCCAACCCCTGTGTTGAGTCCCCTAAGTCAAATGCAACATGATGCAAATAAGCGTTCCTACTAGGGATCCGGCATGAAGTCACGTTATTCTATATTCAAAACCTGGGTCAGTGTACTAGACTGTGTACCCGAGCGGATAACTCGAGTCGAGGAGGGGGCAACTTACCGGGAACCAAAAGGCCATCCGGCTTCGTAACTTGTCCGACCTCTTTCTTATTTCAGGGTATAACACTAACAGAATAAGGAGTCTCAACCAGTAAGCACATCCCCGGAGGTGAAGAGAGAAGGGTTCGACACAGTTTATATATACAGTCAAATAATATCAAAGCGGTAAAAGCAGCATTTAGCACATTAGGCTCAAACATGTAAAAATCAGATAAAGCCAAATATAACAATTTATCTAAGCTCGAATCTCTCACCCCGAACCAGTGGTTCTGGGTTACCATAAATAGTCCCCAGCAGAGTCGCCAGAGCTGTCACACCTCCTTTTTTCGTCCCGCGAGGGTACAAGGAGTTTTTTCCAATTAAATGACAATCGAAACGGGATTTGTTTATTTATTTCAGAGTCGCCACTTGGGAGATTTAGGGTGTCCCAAGTCACCAATTTTAATCCCGAATCGAGGAAAAGAATGACTCTGTATTGCAGTCCGCGAACCAGAAATCTGGATAAGGAATACTGTTAACCCGGGAGAAGGTGTTAGGCATTCCCGAGTTCCGTGGTTCTAGCACGGTCGCTCAACTGTTATATTTGGCTTGACTATCTGATATAATACATATTATAAACTTATGTGCAAATTTAACTTTTAAAAATCGCTTTTATCATTATTTATTTTATACAAAATTGCAACGTCGTGAAAACGCATCTCGAGCCACGCCACAACCAGTGCACGCGTGATTTGTTGATGCATTTTGACTTCGTCAAGATCGTGATTTGGGTTACATAAATGTACACCCGTATTCAAGAAAATAACCTTATTAAATATGCGCCAAAATACTACGCGTTATGATATTATTAGGTAAGACCGTGAATTTTACTAAATCACCCATCTTGAAATCTAGGTATTTTCTTATATAAAATAAATAAATAAATAAGATTGGAGGACTGCAATTTTTTGTATTATTTATATTTATTTATTTGTTAGCGAGATCCTCCCTTATTTTATGAATACCCTTTAATGACTACATCTTTATTATTACTAAGTTTGTCCATAATTATGAAGTCAATCTCTACATACTTAAAAATAACATATTAATTACTAATTCAAAACAAATATTAATGGAAAGTAATATTACTAAAATGATAATTACGAACAACATGGAATTGCCCAAAAAGTAAAAAAAACTAATTATCCCATAGTTGGATTAAAACATATTGTTAGTATGACTTAAGCTTATTGAAATTAATTATTTACAAATACTGAAAATTAAAAAAAAAACTTGATTACTAAACCATTTTTCTAAAAGTTAAACAATTTAAACTTAACTAACTTTGTTTTAATTCACATCATGTCCTAATACTTGATTTGCAAACTAATTCATGTTTTAACTGAAATTAACTACATGATTCCGATTAACTTAATGTTGACAAAAACCTTATGAATAAGGAATTAATCAATTTTTGCCAAACTGATTCAATAACGCCATTTTTTACGTTATTTCTTTTATTTTGATTATTAAACAATTTTAATTAGTAATCCGTCTTGAATATATTTCCTAATAATCCGGTTAAGGCGTTATTTAATATATCGCTATAACATATCTAATTATGCCAAATGACAGTGATTGACAGAATAATAATACATGAATAATCTAAATACAATACAAAAAAAATAAAAAAAATTAAAACTAAATTAAAAATTTAACATTCCGTTCTTCATTTCAGCTTACAAAATGCCAAAATTATAGTTGTGTACCTGGTATTGCCAATATAAGAAGAAGAAAGTCAGCCACGCAGTAATAACAATACAGCACAGCAACAAAAGTCCAATAGCAATAACAACCCAGGAACAGAGTTTGCAAACCGGTGGAATATTAATCTCAAAACAAAAGCTTCAAGCTTTGATGAAAAACAATTAATTCTGATTTCAAACAATGAAAGAAAGCAAAAGATTTTTTTTTTAGTTTTTTTTTTGAAAGTTTAAATATTTTTTCGGAATTTTCTCTCTCTAAATGTTCAGCCTTTTTTTTTCTCTCTCTTATTTTCTTTCTGTTCAGATTCGTTCTTTCTCTTCTGTATTCTCTCCTCTGTGTCTTGTGTTCAAGACTTCCTATATATAATCCCATCCCATAAATCTTTTAATCAATTAAAATCAACCCATTTTCTCTACCAAACCCATTATCTTCCCACTCATCCCCATTACATTAAATAAATATATCACACCACCCCATTATATTTTGTCCCCCATGCCTAACATAAACAAATACAAGATTCCCCCACACTAAAATTTGTCTTGTCCCCCTTTATATTAAATAACTATATCACAACCCACCCCATTTCATTTTGTCCCCCATGCTTCATATAAAAAATTACAAAATGTACAATTCCTAAACTACCCCTCTGACCTTACTGAAATTACCAAACTACCCCTGAACGTACTGCAAATTACCAAACTACCCATCAGCTATAACACATCAATTAATCAAACTTAATCAAAATATAGACAATATGATTAATTTCTAACAATGTTCAAACAACAAATTTCATGAACATGATTTCTTCAACATTTCAACAACAAATCACATGAACATGATTTCAACAACATTTTAACAACAAATCACATGAACACAAATTGAACAACAAAGAACAACTAAAATTGATTGAACAATATTTTAGCAACAAACAATCCTATTTTCGGATTCAACAACAACAACAAACAAGTATATTTAGATTTCTAAATTCAATAATATTGAACTTAAAATCAACTACTCTAACAACATTACAACAAACAGTTCTTATATTAAACTTTAAAAAAGATTATGAGACCAATTCAAGAAATAATCATAAATGATAAACAAGAAATCAAACTATACAAAATTCGGATTCAAGATCATCCAAACAAAGTATGAACATGAATGAATCTATTTTTTTTAAACAATAAACATGACAGATTTAAATGACTCAAACAACATTAATAATTTCTGGAAAATATATAACAACATGAAACAAATTGAAGAAATAATCAATTAAATTTCAATTTGAATCTAACAAATATCAAACTAACAAATTCTTACTTAAACAATAAAACAAACATGAAATAAACATGAAAAACCACTAATTAACTTTCCATTTGAAATCTGAAAATTAATTCAATCAAAACACATGAACACACTAGAAATTATTTCAACGATGAACAACGAACAAAACAAGGATCAAATATTTAACGATTTTAACTTCGAGAAATATAAAACGAAATATGGACAAAAAATAAAACTCAAAAACAACTAACCGGAGATGAATCAACGACGAACTCGATTGTAAACAAATTTGTCCGGGCTTCGACTCAACGAAAGACCTTCGAACTTTGACGAAACAAAGAGGAAAGGAGTAACAGCAGCAGCTACTGCCGCGACGAGCAGCAGCAGCAATTTGTCGAGGAGGACGTCGGGAGAAGAAGCATCGGCAGAAGCTGCGTGAAGCCGTAGCCGCGGGGAGCAGAAACGGGCAGCAGTGGCGGCCTGTTTGTTTGGAGAACGGAGCAGCAGCGCGACGGGTTGACGACGAAAACACAAAGAAGAAGTAGCAGCTGAACGCAACAAGAAGGAGAAGCAGCTGAACGCAGTAGGGGAAGCCATGGATGAGCTCAAACTCGACGATGACGAAGCTTGATGGAGGAGGGCAGCTATGGAGTTGTTGGTGCGTGTGTGCGTGAGTGTGACGGGGTGAGAGGGTGTTCGTGGGGGAGGGTGGTCGACGTTGCAGCTGGGGTTTGTTGGGGGGCAGCCATGGATGGGGTCTTGCTTGAGGAAGAAGAAGAAAGATAGAAAGGGGGGGGGGGATCTCTTAGTTTTAGGGTTTTCTTTTGTTTTTCTTTTTTTTGTTTTGTTTTTGTTTTTGTAAAAAATGAAAAATGAAAATGAAGAGGGGGAGTTGGGTTGTTAGTACTGGACTGGGTCGACCCAGTTCGAAATGGACTGGGTCGTAGGGAAGATTGGGCCATTTTTTGGGCCTGTGGCTTGAAATCGAAGAAGAGGCCCAATTCTGACTTTCTTTATATTTTCGCTCTCTTTTCTTCTTTTATTTCTCTAAAACTAAATTATAAAAATACTTAACTTATTATTAAGAACTAAATTAAGTTATAAAAGCGCAAATTAACTCCCAATAACAATTAACGCACAATTAAGTAATAATTAAGCATAAAATTGTATATTTGGATATTAAATGCTAAAAATGCAAATGATGCTTATTTTTGTAATTTTTAATATTTTTTGTAAAACAAATTTAATTACTAACAATTGTAGAATTAAATCCTACATGCAAAATGCGACATATTTTTGTATTTTTATTAATTTAACAAATAAATATGCACAGACAAATACAAATAATTATTCAAAATATCACAAAATATCACAAAATTTCACACCAAGGAAATTCATTTTATTTTTGAATTTTTGGGAGTAATTCTCATATAGGGCAAAAATCACGTGCTTACAATTATGACATTAACAAAAAATGACAATATCTTTCTTAGTCTTCCTCCCCCAATGGAATGAGCACAACAAGTTGCTAATACCACCATTAAAAGAAAAAAAAATAATGAAATGTGCCAAAATACAAGTTACATATTAGTCTACATATTATCTCTAACAAATTTCATAAATCCTTCAAGGTTCGGAGGAATTTCCGTTGGTGGTGGCGGAAAAGAAGCTTGTCCATCACCGCTTCCGGGCGAAGAAAAGGCCATGTTAATTATAATTATACAAACTAAAACAAACAAAACTATAATATTAAAACTTAAGAGTTGGAATGAGTTTACCGAATTGACGAACAACTTTTTGAAAATTGTATATCGTTGAAGACTTGAAGACTTCAATTCACCAACTTCACAATTTTTCACAAATTACAATAATAAAGTAAGCAATTATATAAGAAAATTAGAGAGAGATTGATAATTTTGTGAGTAAAAATGAAAGAATAAGGTGATATTTATAGTTGAGAATAGTGAAAAAATATAATTATATAAAGTTTGGGGTTAAAACAAAGTTTGAGGGGCAAATGACTATTTTTTAAAAAGCCAAACGGCTAAATTGGCAGGCCAACGGCTAGTTTTTAAACTTCCAACAGTTGGCCAATTTTTTTTAAAAAAATTATTTTTGAAAATTGGGCCCGTTGGGCCTGGTTGAATCGGCCCAGGTCCGCCAGCCGGTCCCGGGCTCGCGATCTCTCCATGCTGGACCGGCCCACAGTGGGCTCCTAGGACCGCTTGGGCCCGGACCATACGGGCCAACTCATTTAGCCCAAAGCCCATGTGGCTCGCGGGCCTGGGCCCGGACCACAATACAGCCTTAGAGTGACTTCAGCAACCTGCACACTTTCTTCTCCCCATGTTTGTGAAACCCTTGTGGTAGTCCCATGTATACTTCTTCATACAAGTCCCCTTGTAAAAAAGCATTATTCACATCCATTTGATGCAAATCCCATTATTTAGCTGCAACAATACTAATGATGGTTCTAACTGTAACCATCTTTGCCACTGGAGAGAATGTCTCATGGCAGTCCAATCCTTCTTTCTGATTGTAGCCTTTTGCTACTAATCTGGTCTTGAACCTTTCTACCTCTCCATTTACTTTATGCTTTATCTTATAAACCCACTTTGACCCAATAGCCTGTTTTCCTGGTGGTAGGTCAACCAACTCCCATGTGTTATTCTCTTCTAGTGCAGCTATCTCCTGTTGCATTGCTTCAATTCACCTGTTATCCTGGGCAACTTCCTTGAAGGAACTAGGCTCAATGTGTGTTAAGAAAGCCTTTAAGTATGACTGATATCTTGTAGTGAGGTTAGCATATGTGAGTCCTTGAGAAATAGGGTATAAGTTGTTTCCTGTGAATTTTCCTGGTGCCACATAATTTTTCATCCATATAGGTGGCCTAGAAATTCTTGCTAATTTTCTAACATTCATTTCTTCTTCTGCTGGTGAGGTTTCTTCAGTTTCCTCAACTATATCTAGAGCTAGGGGATCTGAACTCATGCTGATATCTGCTTCATCCTGATTCAGTGGTTGTGACAGATATATACTGTCCTCATTCAATTCTCATGTAAATGCTCTTGTGGTTCTATGTGTGCGATATTTGGAGGTATATCTCCAGTTTGTGTAGGGGTATCAAGAGGATGGGGTTGTGAAGAAGTTTGTGCAGGGATATCAATAGGTGTTAATTCAGGAGGATCTTGTGGGAATATACCATCTAAATCTGAAGTCATTCCTTTGAAAGGAAATACTTGTTCTCTAAACACAACATCTCTGCTTACTAGAAATATTCTATTCTCCAAATCATATAATCTGTAACCTTTCTGAGTCTCTGAATAACCTATTAGTACATCTCTCCTTGCTCTTGGTGCAAATTTGTCTCCTTTAGGTAGAGTGCTTGCAAAACATAAACATCCAAAAACTTTAAGATGGTCAATTCTTGTTGTCTTCTTGTAGAGCATCTCATAAGGTGATTTTCCTGATAAAGCAGAAGTTGGCCATTTGTTTATCAAGTAAACTGTTGTCTTAACACAGTCACCCCAGAATCTATTTGGCAAGGAGCTCTGAAATTTTAATGCTCTAGCTACTTCCAGTATATGGCCGTGTTTTCTCTCTACCGCCCCATTTTGTTGGGGTGTGTATGGACATCTACTTTGATGCACTATGCCCAATGAACTCATTAATTCATTACTCTTAAAATTAAATAATTCAGTGCCATTGTCTGACCTTAATCTTTTTACATTCAGATTAAACTGATTGTATACCGTAGTAAAGAAATCCTTTAGCACAACAAACACTTCACACTTTGAATGCAACAAACATATCTAAGTATATATGCTAAAATGATCAACTAGTGTTACAAAGTAATGTTTCTTATCATATGTTGGTATCATGTGAGGACCCCAAACATCTACATGCAATAATTGAAAAATCTGTTCTGTTTTATTGCTACTAGTTTGGAAAGGAAGTCTATTCTGTTTGGCCAAGGGACACACTTCACAACCGTGTTGTGTCCTAGCATCTATCTTATTCTTTAGCAGAGAAATATGTTGCATTGCAACAGCTGAAGGATGACCCAACTTGAGGTGCTATAGTGCTGAATCTTCCTGCACTTGCACAATACTTCTTGCTACAACTGAAAATTCTTTACTGATCTCCTTTTTCAACAAATACAGGCCATTGTGTTCTTTACCAATCACCAGAACCTTCCCACTGTAGAGACCCTGAAATACACAAAAATGTGGAAAAAAACAGCACAACATGATAGCTCTTTAGTCAGTTTAGACACTGACATTAGATTGAATTTAAAATCAGGGATATGTAGAACATCTTTCAGATCAATTCATCTAACATCTTCACATTCTCTGCATGTGCTACATGACATTTCCCCCTGTAGGTACCTGTACATCACTATTATTCTGATTTTCAACCTTTCTTACATTATCTAGTACTTTTTTATAAGGTGTAACATGATGTGAGGCACCAGTGTCAATTATTCAATCATAGTCAAATGCCTTGGACAAAAAAGAGGTTATACCTATCATTAAGGTATGACATTCACCTAGATCAAGATTTGGCTTGTTTATGAGGCTCAGCAGTTGCTTGTACTGGTCTTCTGTGAAAAAATGCCCCTGCATCTGAGAGGTAGTGTCAGAACTTCCTCCTTCTCCTGTTGATAAATTAGCATATCCCTTTACTCTAGTGTTCTGAGGCTTCTTCTTACTTTTAAAGTCTAGTGGATAGCCTATGATCTTATATCAATTCTCCTTCAAGTGACATTTATACCCACAGTAATCACATATGAGACCTGGTTTCCTTGCAGCCTTGAAGCCTTGTCCTCTTCCAGCTAGCATAGTTAAAGGTTCCTTAACTGAACTAGCTATACTAAGTGTACGTTGACTTTCTTCTTGAACTGTTAGTGCTAAGCTTGATTCACAGTCAATACAGATATTTTCAAAAGAATTTGACTTCTCACATGACTGTAACTCTCGTTCAAACCAACAAGGAATTGTAACAAACGCAGGTTTTTAAACTGATCCAAAAAGGTCCGATTTCCTCAAAATCACACCCTACTCCTGGTATCGTTAGATCCATTTCATCCCACAAATCTTTTATTTTAGTGTAATAGGTCGTTATAGAATCTGTTCCTTGCGTTAGGGTTCCTATTGTGGTCCATAAATGATAAAATCTAGTAAGGTTCGATTTGTTAAATCGTTCCTTAAATTTATTCCATACCTTTCTCGCATCAGATGCGTAGATGATACTAGGTTGTAAATCAGCAGAAACAGTGGGACCAATCCACGAGAGCACCACAGCGTTACATAGTTCCTATTGATGCCCTAATTCACCTCTGTAAGAGCTTTTCAAACATGTTCTGTCGATGAACCCTAACTTATTTTTCACCAACAATGCCATCCTCATCGATCTGCTCCATAATACGTAATTGTCAGGTCATGTGAGCTTGATGTCAATCAGTGTTACCCCAAGTGTATCTGTTTGTTGCAAAAACAATGGGTGATTGTGATCAATTTGTAGATTTACAGTTTCCGCCATGGCAGACCAGCTCAAGCTTCAACAATGGCTGTCAATTTGGAATTTTGAAATCCTTGATCTAACTTCAAATTGCCCGCTCTGATACCATGACAAAATATTAGTAGAGATATGCACTAAATCGACATTGCATGTAATTGAAAAGAAGAAGAAGATGAGTTGAAGGAGAGAACCAGCTAAGAAGAGAAAGGAATATGTTATTTTCACTATTACAGGCGGTGCAGTATAACTGCCTTTAATACAAGACCGCTCACACGAGTCACGCGTGTGATAAGGGTAAAAAGATCAAAGTTCCCCAACTACTTAACTAACATCACTACTGACAACAACAACAACAACAACAATCCAGTATAATCTCACTTAGTGGGGTTTGAGGAGGGTAGTGTGTACGTAAACCTTACCCCTACCCTGGAGTAGAGAGACTGTTTCCAAATAGACCCCTGACATACTTCCCTCCAAGAACTTCCCACCTTGCTCTTGGGGGGACTCGATCTCACAACCTCTTAGTTGGAAGTGGAAGTTGCTTACCATCAGAGCAATCCCTCTTGTCACATCACTACTGAATATTCAATATTTCGTTTGTATAAATAATAGCAACTTGTGAGCCGGAATAATAAAATATTCTTGAGTAAGTATTAATTCATAAAATCTTGATACATGCAGATGATGTTACAGTTCTTTAATTGAGTATTCTGTTCACACTAAACAGGCAAAGTGGTGGTATAAATTTGTAACGCCTACAAATTTAGCGTACAAATTACCTCTAAGTGGTCTTTCCCTTAGTTTTTTAAACATTCTTAATAGTTGCTAAACTTTCATGTTTATAACAAAAAATCAATCTCTCAATTGTAAGTTGCTTCTATATCTGCTGGCGAAATTTATAGTCATCGGTCCATTCTATATATACTTTCTTTTCTTTGTTTTTTGAAATATTTTTAATTTCATCAAATAAGTATTCTACCAACTTGGCAAATTCTAATGTTTGGTAAATGTGAACGAGGCATAGTTTGAGGAGAAATTTTTTGGTTTACCCTTACCACTAGTAATAATATATACTATAATGACTTTAATACAAGTACTAATTGCATTAACACATGTAGTACTTAGATTCAATTTTTAAATTCTCACCGACCTTAGTCAGCTTACTTGTCTTTTTTTGATATATTTTTTTATAATCATCTAGTATCAGAATTCATAGGGCATTGGCGTTCTAATCCATATTAATAGAGACTGCAACAATGGGAGTTGAACCAGCGACCTCACAAAGGTTTTGAACCTCCTTAACTTTTAAGTTATGTTTTTGGGTTGTGTCAAGAAGATCCAAAATATAATTTATAGAGGCATAAATCATATTTTACCTTATATGTACAGTGTAATTTTCCGCAAGGGTGTTCGGGTGAACTCCCTTCCACCCCTTAAATCCATCATTTGCTAAATACATTTTTTTATTTGCATGATTTAAACCCGAAATCTCTAATAAAGGTGGAAGAATCTTATCCGTCATATGATATCAGGTTACATATGACCATAATAGTATTATTAATTGATTACACATTCAAATCTATATGCTTATATATAGAGTGATAATTTGGCAGGGCTAAGACAAATGGAAGTTGAGCAAGTTCTTCACATGAGTGGAGGGGAAGATCAAACTAGCTATTCCAACAACTCCTTAGTTCTAGTTAGTCAATATCTCCCTCTTTCTCTACTTTGTGTAATAAAATACTTTTCCCGCCTAAAATAATCACGGGGATCATAATTAATATGATCTTATTATAAATTTTTTTTTCATATGTCGACATAGTTCGGCTGAAAGTACTGAACTTAGTTGAACTCATAGAACCTATGGTAGGACCAGTGGCGGAGCCACATTGAACCAAGGGGTTTCAACCGATACCCTTTGTCGGAAATTTACAGCTAGATAATTTATTTTATTTTATATTTATGTATATTTACTATACGTTGACTCCCCTTGATTTTTTGATGTATCTAATTATTTATATTTTGACACGCCTTGATGAAAATTCCCCAGTAAAATCCCACAAAGTGGGGTCTGGGAAGGGTAATGTGTACGCAGACCTTACCCCTGCCCTGATAGGGCAGAGATGCTGTTTCCGATAGACCCTCGGCTCAGAAAAAAGAAAAAGAGAAGGAGACAATTTATTAGTAACTCCAGTAGAAACCATAATAGTAACAGAAGCATAACAACCAAAAGATAAATGACATGCAATAACAGTAACCAGTAACTAAGGCCCGGGGCTAAGATAAACAACAAGGATAGTGTGGATTCAACATAAACTGCAAGCTATCTAAGATCAACCCTAATCCAACCCCGCCTCACCTCCGGTATGAAGTACGCAAAGCTCTACTACCCTCTAACCTACAACCCTATATTTTGACACCCCTTGATGAATATTCCAGCTCCGCCACTGCCTGTATCTGCCGATACTAATATTGCTTTTATTGGATTCTTGATTTTCAGAAGCTGGTTATTCTCAAGGTGAGAGCCATTCTTGAAGAAAGTATACAAAGATTTTGTCATTTGGGGTTTCCAGAATGTATAACCCTAGCTGACTTGGGATGTTCTTCAGGGCCAAATGCAATATTACCAATAGCTGAAATGGTAGAAATTGTGGACAAATTAAGCGAAGAATTGAATAATCAAAAGCCACTTAATATTCAAGTCTTTTTGAATGATCTCGTTGGCAATGATTTTAACACTGTTTTCAAGCTTCTGCCTAGTTTTTATAAACAGATCCAAAGAAAGAAGGGAGAGGGTTCATGTTTCATTGGAGCTATGCCTGGTTCATTTTATGGCAGGCTTTTTCCTCAACATTCTGTTCATTTGGTGCATTCTTCTTATAGTCTTCATTGGCTATCTCAGGTTGGTCATTTCCTTTCTTGAATGGTTAAAGTATTATACACTTACATCGTAAAGATTTTTTATACTATCAATATAATTTAATCATAGAAATTATGTTTCGGTGTAAGTTAACCATATAGATGTCTTACACTATCATTGTAATTTAATTATAGAGATATTTTATTCTATCAGTGTAATTTAATCAGTATATTTTAAGTCGTCGTAATCAGGGGAGGAGCTATGTTGACAGAATGGAATTCAGCCGAACCTCTTTCGCCCAAAAATTACACTAGGTAGATTAGGTCAATTTTTCTCAATATGTATATATTAGATGTTGAATCCCCTTAGCTTCTTTGCGTGTTTATATTTTATTTTATTTAAAATTTTTCGAATTCCCTTGGTAAAAATCTTGCTTTTGCCGCTGGTCGTAATAGCAAATCACTTGTCTTGTGTTTCATATAAATAATAATTTTACTATCTTTTAGGTGAGCCGATAGTATAACTTTTTATTATATAAAAGTTAAACTTCTAACTGATGTTTTCAGGTTCCGAAAGGGTTAGTCACTGAATCTGGTTTGCCATTGAACAAAGGCAACATTTACATAGCAAAAACCAGTCCCTCAAATGTTCATGAAGCTTACTTCATTCAATTTCAAAAGGATTTTACTAATTTTCTTAGTATGCGCTCTGAAGAGATTGTACATTGTGGGAGTTTAGTTCTTACTTTCATCTGTAAAAATGATGAAGTTGATGGTTGTGATTTCTGGGAATTGCTTGGGATCACTTTGAATGACATGGCCATTGAGGTATTTCTTTCTAATTCTTCTAAATTACATTTTGATTCCATCTAGATACTTCTTCCGGTTTATATTATCTGTCGTTTAAGGTTTTTATACATCGTTTCGAAATTTAATAGTCTTGTTTATAAGAGCTTTGTCCAATATTCTCTTTATCTAGATACTTCTTCCGGTTTATATTATCTGTCGTTTAAGGTTTTTATACATCGTTTCGAAATTTAATAGTCTTGTTTATAAGAGCTTTGTCCAATATTCTCTTTATCTATTATTAAACATCTCGCTTAATTAATACTATTGTAATGGAATAGTAAAGGTAAATTCGATAAAAATGTAATATTAAATTAAAAGAGAAAAATAGTATCTTTTAAGATTGATAAAAACTATAGCATAATGAGGTATAAAGTGGTGCGTATTTAGAATATAATTGGTTGCCCATAACTTAAATTTTATTATTGCAAACTAAAGACTAGCTTCGACCTCACAATTCTTTGTACTCAAACTTTTTTCCTTTCACTCACACTTTGGGGCAGATATACCTTGCTGACACCGCTTAGTCGGTTTTTTTTTAAATATGTATATATAAATAGTATACAAAATGAAAAAAAATGGGTATAAATATATAAAATAACACCTCTTTTTCTTATAGTGATTTATTCATATTATTTTTTCAAATTTTGACACTGGTTACCAATAACTCTGCGTATGTCGCTGAAATTAAAGTTAGTGATGATTTAGTTTAACATAATATATGACTTATTCAACAAATTATGAACCGACTGAAAGACACTTGTCATCTTCTTGACATAAGATCATCTTGGACGCTCATGACTTTTATTTTCTTTTTGTTGACACAGGGGTTGGTTGAAGAAGCCAAGTTAGACAAGTTCAATCTTCCACTATATGCACCTTCTACAAAAGAATTAAAACAAATTATTGAGAAGGAAGGCTCTTTCAAACTATTGCAACTTGAGACATTTAAACTCAAGTGGGATTCAAACATGGATGATAATAGTGAGAAAGAAGCAACAATATTTGATGAGAAGAGTAAGGCCAAATATATAGCTGGAAATATGAGAGCAGTTCAAGAATCCATATTAGTAGAACATTTTGGAGAAGAAATTATGGATGATTTGTTTGAAAGATATGGCAAGAAAGCAATAGAGTACATGAAGAATGGGAAAGGCATTATTATTAATGTGGTTGTGTCTCTTAGTAAATGGAATAAGAAAGGGGAATCTTGGAACAATGGTAAAGTTGTTCCCGTATAACCTATAAGTTACGTGTTCGAGTTGTAGAAGCAGCAATTAATACTTGTATTAGGGTAAATTTTCTACATCGCACCTCAAGAGGTGCGCCTCTTTCCCGACCTAACAGAACAAAAAATTAGAGAACCTTTCGAAAACGAGTGCTTTACCTCCTTAATAGATTTATCCGACACGAATCAGTTGGACTAGTAGATTTTAAATGTTGAATGATTAATAATGATAGAGAAATTGTTTAAATATTCATTTTTTATTTCCAATAAACCAGTGGTGTAGCTTGATTATTTGTTGTGAGTGCACAATAAATTAAAGATTTGTGGAAATTGCATTTTGATTAGTTTCGTTGTTCCTCTATGCCTATCTTTTCAAGCATTAGTGGAGAAATTTAAAAATAGTCAGATTTATAAATGGTCATTCAAAAATAGTTACAATTTCAAAAGTAATTGAAATTTAGCCACTTTTCATGTAATGATAAATCTGAACGAAAATATTGTTTAAAATCCGGAAAATATTCCAATATAATATACTAGAGTTCCAGTATAATATATGGGTCCAGCATAATATACTGGAACTTTCCGCGTGTTGCAGTTCTAGCATAATATGCTGGAAGTTCATACACAGGTTCACCGATCTCCAGTATATTATGTTGGAACTTTCCGTGTTGCAGCAAAATAGTGACTATTTTTATGACTTTGCGGATACTAGCTATTTTTGAATGACCAATCCAAAAACTGGCTAGCCCGTGCTAGTTTTACAGCATTAGCTACAAGGAGAAAAAGTGGAGTGGACTGCGGACTTGGTTTTGGACCTACAAAACCAGATTCAAGCATAAAAATTGCACATGGCGCCCTATTTGGTCGCCCCCATTTAACCTTTACCCATTTTTTTTTAAATTTTAACTTGTACCCACTTTTTAAACAACTTCAGCCCCTTTCCTCCTCCTCCTCCTCCTTCTCATCCTCAAAGTTATATCCGCCCAAGAACAAAAATGCATATGTTTCAATTTTCAAGAAAGGAAGGAAAACAAAACGTTAAAGAATGGGAGCGTCATCCACTCAAATATTTGTAAATACTCTTGTCTTTGTTGCGGAAGCCAAATGTATATAGTGTGAATGAGTCACAACTACTATACCAAAAATTATGGCAGCCACCAAATAATAAATAAGACAATAAAACAACAATAAAAGGAACACAAGAATTTACGAAGTTCAACTAATTTTGCCTACTTCCTCGGACACAACCAATATTTTATTCCACTCCAAAAATACAAGTGAAATAATACTAAAGAGAGAAGATACAAATGCCTTAAGAAGATAAGAAGGCAAATGAGAGGTGTGTCTAAATCCTAAACATTAGGCCTCCTTTTATAGGGAAAAATTCCCTACCAAATGGCTAAACCACCGATGCGGGATTTGCCAAATTCAACAAATCTCCACCTTGGAAAAATTCCACATCTTCAATTTTCTCTCAATAATAAATTTTGGTTGTGTCTTCATCTTCAATCTTCAGTGTTCAACAATGTTGATCAAATCCAAACAATGTTGAAACTTGACCGCAGTCACCACTTTTGTCAGCATATCAGCAAGATTCTCTGTAGTATGAATTTTCTTCACCGTGATCCACCATCTTCCATGATTTCTCGTAAAAATGATACTGATCATCAATGTGCTTCGGCCTTGCATGATAAACTTGGTTCTTCGCTAATTGAATAACACTTTGACTATCACAAAAAATTGTGATACTTTTTTGTTCAATACCAAGCTCTTTTAGTAACCCCTAAAGCCAAATTGCCTCTTTCACAGCCTCTATAATAGCCATGTACTCTGCCTCTGTTGTAGACAAAGCAACTGTTGACTGCAAAGTAGACTTCCAACTAACTGGTGCCTTTGCAAAAGTAAACACATAACCAGTAGTTGATCTTCGTTTGTCCAGATCACCCGCAAAATCTGAATCACAATATCCAACTACAGACTGATTGTCTTCCTGCTCAAAAACTAACCCAACATCTACAGTATTATGAATATACCGTAGAATCCACTTCACAGCTTGCCAATGCTCCTTTCCTGGATTATGCATATATCTGCTAATAACTCCAACAACTTGTGAAATGTCAGGTCTCGTACAGACCATTGCATACATCAAGCTACCAACAACATTTGCGTATGGTAGCTTTGACATATACTCTAGTTCAGCTTCATCTTTTGGCGACATAGTAGTACTTAGCTTAAAATGGGGAGCAAGTGGAGTACTAACTGGCTTAGTCTTTTCATTTATGCCAAAACGTTATAGTACTCTTTTCAAATATTCTTTCTGAGATAAACAGAGTTTCTTTGAACGTCTATCTCTTATTATCTCCATGCCAAGAATTTTCTTTGCCTCACCAGATCTTTCATCTCGAACTCCTTCTTCAGTTGAATCTTCAACTTATCAATTTCTTCCAAATTCTTGGAAGCTATCAACATATCATCAACATATAGGAGAAGATATACAAAGGAACCATCTTTAAGCTTGCGCAAATACACACAATGATCGTATTTGCTTCTCTTGTACCCTTGCCGCAACATAAACTCGTCAAATCGCTTGTACCATTGTCTAGAAGATTGTTTCAATCTGTACAATGATTTTTCAAGTTTTCACACAATATTTTCTTTTCCAGTAACTTTGAATCCTTCTGGCTGAGTCATGTAGATTTCCTCCTCCAAGTTTCCATGTAAAAATGCAGTTTTTACATCCATCTCAACTAGTTCCAAATCCAGCTGTGCTACCAAAGCCAACATAATTCTAATGGAGGAATGTTTTACAACTAGAGAAAACACTTCATTGTAATCAATTCCCTCCTTTTGAGCATATCCTTTGGCCACCAATCTTGCTTTGTAGCGAACATCTACTTGGTTAGGAAATCCTTCCTTCTTTGCAAATACCCATTTGCACCCAATTGCTTTCTTTCCCTTCGGGAGATTGGCCAATCTCCATGTATGATTCTGATGAAGGGATTGTATTTCATCATTCATGGCAATCCTCCACTTATCTTCTTCTGAACTTTGGACTGCATCTTTATAAGTGGTAGGAACATCATCAGCTACAATTAGGCGGCACAAGCAACCGTCTCTATAAGACGAACGAGTTTTGTTATTGTCCTTTTTGGCTTGCTAGTTGCAATTGATTCAAGTTGTTGTTGAGGTTCCTGAGTTGGAATTTCCCTCTCTACTGGCTCTTCTTCCAAAGGATAATCTTTATTTGTTTCCTCTTCTGCTTCTTGTGTAGGAAAAATAAATTTTCCTTCAAACTCCACCTGCTTAGAAG
The DNA here is from genome assembly GCF_000715075.1 of Nicotiana tabacum. Classification (NCBI taxonomy): domain Eukaryota; kingdom Viridiplantae; phylum Streptophyta; class Magnoliopsida; order Solanales; family Solanaceae; genus Nicotiana; species Nicotiana tabacum. Next base: position 12,698,832 of record NC_134086.1, read on the forward strand.
CACCCTCATTTTATTTGGTATCTTCTGTCACCTTATTTACCATAGCAGATTCATCAAAGGTAACATCCCTGCTGAGTATTACTTTCTTTGTCATAGGACACCATAAGTGATATCCTTTGACTCCAGAAGTAATCCCCATAAAAATAGCCTTCTTTTCCCTTGGATCCAATTTTGACTCTGTCACATGATAATATGCAGTTGATCCAAACACGTGCAAAGAGTCATAATCTACAGCAGACTTTCCATACCATTTTTCAAATGGTGTTTTGCCATCAATAGCTGCAGATGGTAGACGTTTAATGAGGTGGCATGCATATGTAATTGCCTCAGCCCAAAATTATTTGCCTAAGCCAGCATTGGACAACATACACCATACCTTCTCCAGCAAGGTCCGGTTCATACGTTCTGCCACTCCATTCTGTTGTGGTGTATGTCTGACAGTGAAGTGTCTGACGATGCCATCATTTTCACAAACCTTATTAAAATGATCATTTTTGTATTCACTTCCATTGTCTTTGCGAATACACTTGATCCTCCTGCCTGTTTGATTCTCCACCGTCATTTTCCATTTGAGAAAAAGTTCCAACACTTCATCTTTGCTCTTCATTGCTCTTCGGGAAAAATCATCAACAAAGGTTACAAAATAGTGCTTCCCACCCAATGAAGATGTTTGGAAGGACCCCAAACATCATAGTGTACATAATCCAATATGCCTTTAGTATTATGGATCGTTGTACCAAATTTAACCCTTGTCTATTTCCCTTTGACACAATGCTCGCAAAACTCCAAGTTGCAAACCTTTACTCCTTTTAGCAATCCTTGATCTGATAAAGTTTTCAAGGATTTTTCTCCAGCATGTCCCAAGCGCATGTGACATAGCCTGGTTGCGTCTGCCTCTTTTTCGTCACTGGATGTTACTGTCGCTGTCCCAATAACTGTACTACCGCGATAACGGTACATGTTATTGTTCTTCTGATTGGCCTTCATTACCATTAGTGCACCGGAGCATACTCTCATCACTCCATTTTCTGCAATGATTTTGAAACCTTTCGATTCTAGGGCTCCCACAGAGATAAGATTTTTCTTCAAACTCGGTACATATCAAACATCTGTTAATGTTCTGATCATTCCATCATGGTTCCTTAATCGTATTAAACCAATGCCATATGAGGTAAGAGGGCTGTTATCCGCTGTATGGATGACTCCATATTCCCTTCTTGAAAATCCACGAACCAGTCCCTGTTGGGACATATATGATAGCTACAAGCCGAGTCCATCAACCATATGTCTGATGATGTTGATGGCTCTGTTGTAACTAATGAGAATTCTGAATCATCACCATCAGCTACATTTGAATCCATAATGGCCTTTCCATTGTTATGTTTGGCCTTATTCTTCAACTTCGGACAGTCTTTCTTCCAGTGCCCCTTTTCTCGACAAAAGGCACATTCATCTTTGTTGGGTCTAGATCTTGACTTGGATCTTCCTTTCTTTGTCCTCATTTGATTTTGAGGACGACCCTTCACAACCAGTGCTTCTCCTTCTCCGCCCTTTTGTTTTTCTCCCTTTCTTTGTTCATAGCTGTACAAAGCCGAACAAACTTCTCTGAGAGAAATTTCGTCATTCCCATGGAGTAGAGTAGTTTCAAGGTGCTCGTACCCATCAGGAAGTGACCCCAACAACATCAAGGCCAAGTCACAATCATCAAAAGTTGCATCCATATTTTACAAATCTGTGACCAACTTATTGAAACTGGTGATATGTTCGTTCATTGTGGTACCAGAAACATAGGTGAAGCGAAACAGTCTCTTCTTCATGTACAATTTATTTTGAATATTTTTCTTCAAAAATTTATCCTTCAGTGCTTTCCATAATTTACTTGCAGAAGTTTTCTTTGTGTATGGATATTTCTGTTCTCTAGCAAGGTAGGATCGAATGGTACCGCAAGCAACGCGGTTGATAATTCTCCAATAACATCTGGTCTCTTTTCTTCAATAGCAAAATCTAGCCCTTGTTGAAAAAGGACATCTAGAACCTCGCCTTGCCACATCCCAAAATGTCCGGACCCGTCAAAAATTTCTACTATAAATTTCGCATTTGACACAATTCTTGTCATAAGCGAAGATGCCAATGATGGTGTATTGTTGACACTTGATGTAGAGTCTTCTTGTTTATTGTCTCCCATCTTTGACACATATATTATTTAATAGCTGACGACACAAATCAAGATTATTTCCTTTCTGGTATGGAAGATCAGACTAAGCTGCAACCACAGAGCATACTCAGACAGAACCTTGACTCAATTACCAAGATAAATCTTTTCTGATGTGGAAGATCAAACTATGCTGCAACCACAAAGCATACTTAGACAGTACCTTGGCTCTGATACCAATTGTTGCGGAAGCCAAATGTATATAGTGTGAATGAGTCACAACTACTATACCAAAAATTATGGCAGCCACCAAATAGTAAATAAGACAATAAAGCAACAATAAAAGGAACACCAGAATTTACGAGGTTTGACCAATTTAAACTACTTCCTCGGACACAACCAATATTTTATTCCACTCCAAAATAAAAGAAATAATACTAAAGAGAAAAGATACAAATGCCTTAAGAAGATAAGAAGACAAATGAGAGGTGTGTCTAAATCCTAAACATTAGGCCTCCTTTTATAGGAAACAATTCCCTACCAAATGGCCAAACCACCGATGTGGAATTTGCCAAATTCAACAGCCTTAACAGGTAAGGAATTTGGTCTTGACCGGGAGTCTCTTCTGCGGGCCTTTAGCGCTAATGTTCTGCTTCCTCAATTCTGTTGCAGTTAGCTATAGTTCTACTGCTGCTCTACCATTTGGCACAATTATGGTAATAGCACTTATGTGGACATTCATGACATCGCCACTGCTTGTATTGGGAGGAATTGCTGGCAAGAATAGCAGAACTGGTTTCCAAGCTCCATGCCGCACCACAAAATATCCAAGAGAAATCCCATTACTCGCTTGGTACCGTGGTACTGTCCCTCAGATGGCAATGGCGGGATTACAAACAAAAACTAGTTCGCCAGTTACAAAACAAAACTTCAGTTCTAGAGCTGAAGTTCGCTAGTTACAAAAACAAAATTTTCAGCTCTAGAGCTGAATTTCGCGAGTTAGAAAACAAAAACTTCAGCTCTAGAGCTGAAGTTCACCAGTTACAAAAACAAAAACTTCAGCAATACAAATAGAGAACAAAAACTTCAGGCCCGTCTACTAGAATGCTGAAGTTTTGCGTGATTGCCTTTGCTACTTCAGCCCCGTATGCTGAAGTTATGTGAAAAAGCGGGTACACTTGTAATTTTTTTACAAAGCGGGCACAAGTTAAAACGTGATACAAAAAGCGGGTATAGATGCAAATACCTCGATTCAAACTAACAACAGTTGGGCTAGTTTGACCACATGGGTTGCAATAGCCCATGGGAAAGCAGGTCCATTAATATTTCGGCCTCCTGTTAATCGTGCAGACGAGATGGCAATATTTGTGGTTTGACATACCTGGGGGACAAACACAAAACCATTATGATTTCGAGAGCTAAAGAGCTAAAATTGACAATGGATGGACCTTTTTTTTAATCACTTTTTATATTATGAAATTGTTTTTTTATTTTTTAGAAAAATAATTATGCGTCAGAATTTTAAATTATGTTGGTCAGAAGATTAAAACATCAGGACTCCTGATGATCACAAGAATTTATAGTCGCAATGCGAAAAATTCCGGTGATCAGTCACGATTTTATGGTCAATTGTACAAAAATATGACAATCATTAGAATCTTGTGACAATCATCATAACTTTTAAAATTAAGGTAACCATTAGAAATCTGGCGAATTACCATAAGATTTGTGAATAATTTTTGACCTGCATGTTTCAAAATTCTGACTAAAAATTATATTTTCAAGATTTTTCTTACCGGGGTCAAAATTTAAATGACATCACCAAATGACTTAATTACCAGACTGATCGCTGTATTTTGCACGGTTTTGTAAAGTCTGCCAACGAATTTTAACTCGCCAAACTAAACATTTCGACCAAACCAAGTAGAAGTGTTTAATTTGGACAACACAGAATTTGAGCCAATTTTGTAAATTTATGCAAGTAAAAGTGTCAAATCTGTGTATTAAATCTGCTTCAAACTCTTTCATTCTGTTTGAGTTTGAGACACTACCATTTTATATCCATGACCTTTCAATTGAGATATAAGAATTAATTGTAAATATTGACGATTACCTTTTGTTTACATCGAAGTAAGCAAATTAATCTTAGTGATTATAATTTAAAATAAGAATATCACCTAACCATATTTAAGTAATAAACGAATTATCAAAAATATATATCTTGCATTCATCGATTTGATGTATCAGGTACTGTTTAAATTTTACCAAGATTTAAGTCCCACAATGCACTTAATTTTTTAACCATCAACATGTTCCGAGACACTAATAAAAAGTGCCGTTGATAATTAATTCAAAATGTAAAATTTTTGTCAATTATTCCTTTTTGTATCAGTTGTTCACCAAATGATCGTCTTTTTATAAGTTATTACAGTGTAATTTTTTGAGCAGATTGAAAATCTTATGAGAAAATGTAAGACTATAATCTAGAATTTTATAAGTTATTACAAATATTAGACCACAATATAATGTTTCGTGCGCAAACAAAAAAATTACATGATCTAACATTAGATCCAAGCCTAATGTTATTTGGAAAGAATAATTTTTCAAGGGCTATATTTGCATTTTTTTTTTTTGAAAAAAAAAAATAGGGATAAAATCCAAACAATGGTCTAATTATGCAAATCAGCCTCTAAATAGGATATAGACTATTCTACTGGGCCAAAGTCGGAAGCCCAATAACACACACTCATTCAAAGCCCATTTTACATCCTCTTTCGCCATCATATAAATAGAACCAAATGACACTCTCTTCAAACCCTAGCAGCAGCTCTGTATAGCAGACGTTGAGAGCTCGAGAGAGAGGGTAGAAAAATGGTGTCAGGATCAGGGATTTCAGCGAGGAGGATAGTGGTGGACGCGCGCCACCACATGCTCGGAAGGCTATCCTCAATCTTAGCCAAAGAATTGCTCAATGGACAAAAAGTAGTGGTTGTTAGGTGTGAAGAAATTTGCTTAAGTGGTGGACTCGTTAGGCAGAAAATGAAGTATCTTAGGTTCCTTCGTAAGAGGATGAACACTAAACCTTCTCATGGTCCTATTCACTTTCGTGCTCCTTCTAAAATCCTATGGCGTACTATTCGTGGGTATGTTTTTATTTATTGCAAATGTTAGTCGTTTTTAATTATTTTTTGAATTAAATTGTTTTGGTATATTGTTAGGAGCTGAATTAACAGGTAGATCTCGTTTTTTTAGTTAGTGGATATAATGTATGTTATGTATATAGGGTTTTTGTTTTAGTCTTTTAGAGATAATTATGCTATGGATTGTAAAGAGAGATTTCATTTCATGATGAATGGTTAGGCGAAATACTCAAGTGTTTAATTCTGATTTTAGATTTTTTTTGTCTATGTGTTAGTATTTGATTGCTCACATTGCTGGTCTCAAGCTCTGATAAAGGAGGAGGGTTGTGGTAGGCTGGAAGCTCTCGTAACACTTGCCAATTTTGATGAATTTTCATAATGTTATTGCTGAGCTTAAATAAAGAAAATGAGGATTCATGTCGCCAACCCAAGTTGTTTGGGACCGAGGCTTAGTTGTTGCTGTATTAGTATTTGATTATGTGGTGCTTAAGTGAAAATTAAGATTATGTGAGCTAGTTTTGAAAGTGTAGGTGATGCTCTCGGTAGATGGAGACCAGCTTAGTTCATTGTAGTGAAAATGTGGGGGGTATTTACTGTATGCCTCAACGCTCTTTGATTTTATTTAGTGCTAATGAGTTTGCAAAAGTTGGAAAGAAAAATATTAAAACTAGTACTCCAATATTTGAACTTCCGTCTTTGGATTTTATCAGCATGCCTGTCTAAATTGGTGAAATGCTAATTACTATCATGCTTATAAGCACAGTGTTAGTTAGTTAGTTAAGGACTTGTGTTTAGATAAACCTAGTTTTAAAGAACCTTATTTTTCTTTGAGAGGACAGATTAGTTTGTATTCGAAAAAAATAGTTTGGATGGGGAGTTGATACAGAAAATTCATATAGATGATCCCTGTTGATTTGTGATTAAGATGTAGTTGATTAATTGATGTTCTGTGTATGCAACTCTCAATCTAAAATATCTTTTTTTTTCTCTCTTTTTGTTTGTTGAATAGCACAGTTGGTATCAATGCCTTTACAACTACTAGTAGCTGATTAGGCAAGTATTGGTAATTCCTGCTACTTGTACAGTTGTCAATGTTAATCTCTTGTTTATTTTTCATTAGGATGATTCCCCACAAAACTAAGCGTGGAGCCGCCGCACTTGCCCGTTTGAAGGTTTACGAGGGTGTTCCACCCCCATATGACAAGATCAAGAGGATGGTCATTCCTGATGCTCTCAAGTGAGTGACAGGACAGCACCCATAATTTATTTTATTCTAGTATTGTTTCGTTTTTTTACTGAAGCATTTACTCTTCTTCTTGACTAGGGTATTGAGGCTCCAGGCTGGACATAAATACTGCCTCTTGGGAAAGCTTTCGTCCGAGGTTGGATGGAACTATTATGATACTATCAAGGTATGTTTCTCGCATCTTGTCTTTTGCATTGACCGTACGTCCAGCCTCTCTAGTTGTTGTGTTACCTTACATTTTGAATCAATGGAGCAACTTGAACAGTTAGCTATTCTTGTTAAATAATGTTCTTGACTTCTTTTTTATGTTCTTTATACCAATATGAAACGTAATTCTCTGCTACAAGCAGCAGGCTGTGTTCCTACTATTTCTGCTTAACGCTTATTTCATGTAATTATGAACCCTGGCTCCTTTTTCTGCACTTCTTGCAGGATGATCTTTCATACCTGTAGTTTGCAATAGAATTGAAGTCGTTTTTTGTTTTGATATCCAACTCTTTTTCTGGTGCGATTACCATATTATTCACATTGATCGTTACTTCTCCCTTGTTTACCGCAGGAACTTGAGAACAAGAGAAAGGAAAGAGCTCAAGTAGCATATGAGAGGAGAAAGCAGTTAGCAAAACTTAGGGTTAAGGCTGAGAAAGCTGCCGAGGAGAAGCTTGGTCCTCAACTCGCCATTATTGCTCCGATCAAGTACTGAAGTCTAAATATAGTTGTTTGAAGTACAATTTTGCTGGAGATTGATGTTTTGGCTTAATTTGTTCCTTCTTAGGATACTGTTTTCAGTTTTAACAATATTTTTCATTGAGCAGACTTGTGTGTTTCGTCTATTATCATACTCATTTTGCTACTTAAGTTATGGAAGTTTTTGTGAAGGAATCTGAACAAATTTGAAACTATATAATTTAATTTAGTATGATAGTTAAATAGAGACAGCATGTTTAATAAAATCCACCAGGTTATATTTTTATCTATTTTGACTAGTACGTAGTTTGTCAGTGAACTGTTACAGTATTATTAAGTTTTACAAGAAAGTATTCATAGCTATATTATATAAAGTATTTGACGTCCTAAAGTTTCAAATACGTACAAGAAATAAAGTTTGAACAAATTGTAAGTTAATGTTGAGAACAATTTTTAAGGTTTTAAAAGTAACCATACAAGAAAGGGAAGTTTCTAAAGGTTTATATGGATGAAACACATGGAAATTGAAATTGTTCAAATGAAAAAGTACGACTATTTATTCACTTTCTGTCCCAATTTTTGACCTCCATACCTCCTTATTAAGGACCATATTCTTGGTAAGATGAAGATATTTCACGTCCTGCCTGATCACCTTTCTCCAATACTTCAATACATACAATTTCAGTATAACCATGCCATATATATCTTAACATCCATGCATGCCCTGTTAAGCTAGAAAATGATAAATCATCACCAAAACTGTTGTAACACATTTTTGATAATAGCCTGTTTGGCCAAACTTTTTTTGGGCCAAAAATGCTTTTTCAGGCCAAAAGCATTTTCGGTCAAAAATTGAGATGTTTGGCCAAACTTTTGGAAGGAAAAAAAGTGCTTTTGAGGAGAAGCAGAAGCACTTTTGGAAAAGCAGAAAAAAAATAGTTTCTCTCCAAAAGTACTTTTCTGAGAAGCACTTTTGAGAAAATACACTTAGAAGCAGTTTTCAAAAGCTTGGCCAAACACTAATTACTGCTCAAAAGTGTTTTTCTAAATAATTAGTCAAACACAAACTACTTCTCACTTTAAAAATACTTTTGAGAAAAACACTTCTCAAAATAAGCTAATTTTAGAAGCTTGGCCAAACGAGCTATCATATGAAAATAGCTACTATAAAAGGCAGCCGGTGCATTAAGCTCCCATTATGCGTGGAGTCGGAAGAGTTGGACACAAGGATCTATTGTACACAGCCTTACCCTGCATTTTTGCAAAAGGCTATTTCCACGGCATAAAAATAGCTACTATGTGAAACAAAAAGAGGAAAATGAAAAACCTACCGCTAGAAGTTTTGAACTACTACATTTAAACTTCAGAGTAATGATTTTTTCAACGGTGAATTTTTGAGAAGTATAGTATGCAATTTAGACTTCGCTACCTGTTTTTTGTTTAAATTATTTTCAAATGTCATTTGCTTTATGGACTCTTACTTTTTCCTTAGAGATATATATTTGAAAATTGAATTGATTTACTGTTATACTATTCCTAGTAAAATGGAAATTACGACAATTCTAACAAATTGCGTAAAATTTTATTTTATGATTTTCTCTTCACATATATTTTTGGACTAATTGTGACAACATTCTGAAAACTATTTTGACAAAAACCTTTAGAGAAGCTGAAATAAGTTCATGTTGCAATCATTAAGCCCAAGCTTTTACTCACTCCGTTCACTTTTACTTGACACGTTTTGACTTTTCACGTCCTTTAAAAAATACTATAAAGTACATAATTTACCATGATACCCTTATTAATTGATGCATATTTTATTGGATTTGAGAAAATGATTTGAAATGAGTACTAAATATTGTGTGTATAACAGGAAAAAAAATTTGTCCTATCTTGATATGTGTAAAGTGACAAGTAAAAATAAAAATCTATTTTTAGTATACATACCAAGTAAAAGTGAACAGAGGGTGTACATTTTTTATTTGTTTGCACCAAATTGGCCAAATTTAGGCAAATTATTTGCCACAAATATAACTTGTCGTAAAGTTCACCAGCCGTCACCCTCATTTAAGCTAGAAAATAGTGGTTATTGGTTACTCCCTCCGGTCTAAAATAAGTGATTTTTTGGATATTTTCACACAGATTAAAAAATCTACCTTTTAGCATTAATTAGCAATAGAATTAACCATATTAATTTTTACTATCTCACATAAATACTCCTAACACATATTTCAACACTATTTACTCCAAAGACAATATAGGAAAAGAATAATTAATTCATTCTTGAAATCTGAAAAAATTACTTATTTTGGACCACAAGAAAAAGGCCAAAAAATCACTTATTTTGGACCGGAGGGAGTAATCATCAATGTACCAACCAAGAGGCTGTGAGTTCGAGTCATCCCAAGAGTAAGGTGGGGAGTTCTTGGTGGGAAGGAAGCCGGGGGTCTATTTGGAAACAGCCTCTCTACCCATGGTAGGGGTAAAATTTGCGTACACACTACCCTCCCAGACCCCATTGGTGAGATTATACTGGATTGTTATTGTTGTTGTTGCATCAATGTACTAACCACGCCTTTCTTTTTGCTTAAAATTATTAAATGCATTTACTAACATTAATTCAATAGTGAAACCAACCAACAATTACCTGCCGTCCTGCCCTTTGCTTTTCCCAAGCCATCTGGTAAGATTTTTTTCCTTTTTGACCATATCATTTATTTCTAAAATAAAAACAAAAAGAGAACCTTAATGGCGGGAGGAACAGACAATTCCAAGAAAAAATCGATTATATATATATATATATATATATATATATATATATATATATTATACATTTTTCGGTTAGCAAATGCAATTAGTTTCAGCCGATTGATTAATTTTATATTTTGCCCTTTTATGTTCTCGTCGGAAGAGAATGACTTTTGGCTAATTCCGATTTCTGTAAAAATAAAAATAAAAAATAGGAACAAATTTCCAAGTGTGAGGGCAACATATTAAAATCTTGATCGATTGAGCCTATATAAAGAATTTTGGGAAATAATTTTTTTTTTTTTTGGAAAATGCAGTGATATCAAACCAACTTTCAATGTAAAGAGGAATATGGATAGTAAAATTAATTTTCGTACGCATTCGTATTGTACCGTATATAAAATGAAGATTGCTGGAGACAATAAATTTAATGTGAGAATATATTTTTATTGGTCTTATTATCTTCAACTATTTACCACATGAAAAACTTAAGAGTAAATTTCACTTAACCCCCTTAACTTTAATGATTGGGAAACAATACCCTTTTAGTTTTGAATGAGAACAATAATCCCCTCGAACAAAGGTGAAGGGAATAATGTTTTCTAACCATTTAATGTTAAGTGAGTTAAGTGGAATTTTATAGATTTGGGAGTTTTTTTTTTTGGGGGGGGGGGGGGGTGACTTAAAGAAATACTCCCTCCGATCCACAATAAGTGATTATTTTACTTTTTTATTTTGATTCAAAATAAATGTCTATTTACATAATCAAGAAGGAAATTATTTTTATTTTTTCAAAATTTGCTCTTATTTACATATCCCAACGTGTCAAGGTAACAGTTAATTAAAATTAATTTAGTGAATACATCTTTTTTTCTCTCTAAAAGTTCGTATTTACTTAATGAGTGTGCTAAAACCGGAGAGAGTATTACTTTTCCTCTATCATTTAACGAAAATAAAGCTAATTAGATGAGAGAGTGGAGAGTTAATTAAGTTAGTAATAATTATTACTCCACTATCCACTACCTAATTAGAGTAAGTATCAACGACTTTTCTTTTACCCTACCTCTTTAATTCTTGACTTTTCATTCTCTAAAAATAAAACACAAAACCTTTTCTCATGAACTTCACTTCATTTCAATGTGTCTTTTCTTTTACCCCACTTTCTCTTTTGACTTTCCATTGTCTAAAATTTCATAACCTTTTCTCTTCAACTTCAATTCATCAAACCATATATATATATATATTCAAGGTTCTTTTTTTATTCTTCTTCCAAATAATCTTACAAAAATGGCCGTATATTTCTTTGCAAGTATAGCACTTTTGTTTTTGTTCTATGGATTATCAAATGGAAGAGTATTACAATGGCCATCCATTGGAATGAATTTATTTGGATTTATTCCAACAATCTATGTAGATCAATCTGGTTTTGCTCATTTTGAAACAATTCAATCTGCAATTGATTCTATTCCTTCCAACAATTCTTATTGGATTTGCATCTTCATCAATTCTGGCTTGTACAAGTACACTTCTTCACACTCTTCTCTTCATTTTTATATATGTATATATTTGCACAATCCCATACACCACTTGTGAGATTTTACTGTTGTTGTTGTTGTATATATTTGCATAATCTGTTAGTGAAACCAAGATTTAGAGTCAGTAGATTCTGTCATACAGGGACGGACATAGCGTTTTTTTTACTAGTTTAATTGAACCCAAACTTCCGACACGGGGTATGTTTTATATGTAAAAATCAACTAAAATCTCGACAAGTATTAAATTTGAACCCATAATTTTAATAGCACTGAGTTCAGTACTAAATCTTAAAAGATGAGCACATTAAATTTAAATCCTAGATTTGCTTATGCTCTTATAATGAAATCTATCAAGATTTCTACACATGTAATATGAGGCGTTATTATTGTTGTTGTCGTTGTTCTTCTAATATTTTGTTTTGAATGCTTTATAATTTCTACATAAATCATACATAAAAAAGGGTTATCCGGTGTATTAAATTCCAGTTATGTATGGGGTCTGGAGAAGGACCGGACTATAAGTGTTTATTGCATGCAGTCTTATCCTGTATTTTTACAAGAGGTTATTTTCAGGGGCCGACATGAATATATGTTTATTAACCAAGAAAAGAAGAACATATGTGCATTATTTCTTGGAGTTCTCCCTTTGTATGTAGATATTTTTTTTGGTCGAAATTCGTGTATAAGGGCTAATTTTTGTGACTAGTTACTATCTTTTTTATAAATTCGCATTAGAGACTAATTAATTTTTGCATTTACTATATGAAGGGAACAGGTGACAATCCCAGTTGATAAACCATTTATTTATTTAAAAGGTGCAGACGTGAAGACAACTGTTGTTATATGGGGTGCTCATGACTCACTTGTTACAAGTCCAACATTTTCCTCTTTTGCTGACAATATAATAGTGGAAAATCTTAATTTTACCGTAAGAATTAAAATCCTACGACCATTTTAAGATTATTTTTTCTTGTTTATATAGTTATTAATGTTATTTTTGTTTGTTTTTGCAATAGAATTCTTATAATTACCCACCTGAGAAAAATGGAAATCAGATGAAACCGGCATTAGCAGCAATGATTTCTGGGGATAAATCTGCATTTTATGGTTGTGCTTTCTCTGGTTTACAAGATACATTGTTGGATGATAATGGCAGACATTATTTTAAGCTTTGCACCATTGAAGGAGCCATGGATTTCATTTTTGGTACTGGTCAATCCATTTACGAGGTACGGCTTTTGTAATTTATTTAAACGTCAAATATTTTAAAATGAATTTTAATTATTAAAACGACTAAAATTCAGGGTCGAAGGGAGTATATGTGTTTGCTAATTCCTATTTCCTTCGGTCCACGCCATTTTATCTTTGGAGCATTTATTAAGGTAATACGAATTCCTAGAAAAAAAGAGGTATTACTAAATTAACCTTAATTAATTGTTATCTTAACACATTAGAATATGTATGCAAGAGTAAATTTTGAAAAAAATAAAATTAATTTCTTCTTGATTATGTAAATGGACACTTATTTTGGACTAAAATAAAAATATAAAATAATCAGGATCGGTGGGAATTAATTTAGACAAGAATGAACAAACGCTTGTTAACATTTTTGTCCACTTTATTAATGGAGTGGAGACAATTGTAGAGTCAAATGATTCATACATACAAACAAAAATGGTAGCAAAATCAAAGTTTTCAGGCTAGTCTTTACCTTTAATTGGACGATTAATGAACTAAAATCCATAAATAGGCCTTGGATACCTTTAACTTTTCAGCAAGGAGGGTAATAGACAGTTTCACATTAGATCTTGTCTTGGAATGAGAGAGATTCATTTGCCTTGCGATTAATGTGACGCTAAAGTTTTTATTTATTTATTTATTTTATTTCATACTCAATGTTTGGTATTTGCATCGGGACCCGATTAAATTCGGATTCACGCCCGAAAATCTCACATGGGAGCACAAGGGAGCACAACGCTCCCTAACAAAAAATTCCAACCTGCACAGTTCGACGTGTGTGAAGTAGACAACATACCCTAATATAAGCATTAGTGACTGCTTCCACGGCTCGTATTTATGACCTATAACTCACACAAAGACAATTTTACTGTTGCTCTAAGACTCTCTCTCGTGATTTGTAAGTGACATTTTGATATTTTTGTAATAGGATTGTACAATATTGGTGAATGCTGGATCAATAGCAGAAGATTATGTAGGATACATAACAGCACAAGGAAGATTAGATCCAAATGATGCAAATGGATTTATTTTCAAGAATGGCAAAGTAATTGGGGCAGGCAAAGCATTTTTAGGAAGGGCATGGAGAGGTTATGCTAGGGTCCTTTTTTATAAGACTCACCTCTCCAATATTATTGTTCCTCAAGGTTGGGATGCTTGGAATTTCAAAGGCCACGAGTAAGTCTATTTTTTACTATCTTCTTATTTATGTTTTCACTGCCTAAGGTCTATCGTAAACAATTTTTCTATCTTTATAAGGTAAGGATAAAATTTGCGTACTCATTATCCTCGCTAGACCCTATTTATGCGGTTTGTATTGTTGTTGTTGTTGTTATTGTTTATATTACGTGTCTTTTAAAGTTTTTGTACATTCACCACAAAAATAAAATAAAACTGAAATTAGCGATGAACTTCGCCGCTAGTCTGTTGCTAAATTGCTTGAAGCCTATGTAGCGCTTGGATCCTCCAAAAATACACTACTTTTGGAGGATCTGACACACGCCTGGAGATATTTTCGGAGTGTCCGAACAACATAGCTTGAAGCTAATGAATTTTTTTGATAATTTATCACTAATCCATTGTCAAATAGAATTAGCGACGAATTTATCTGCTTAGCTACAGTTGTCATCGCTAATTCTAATTTTTTTTTTTTTATAGTAGTGATCCCTTGAAAAAATTTACATATTAGTAGTCTTGGTAATAATGGTATTATATTTGTTTAAACTACACTTTGTTTTTTTAAACGTCTCACTTAATTAACGTCCAATTAATTGGAACCGTATGATTAGATTAAGATGAAAAACTACAAACAGATGACTTAAATCTTTTTAATATTTTGAAACAATATTTGATTGTCAAAATGACTACATTTAGGACCAAAAGAGTACTATTTAACAAGATTAATTGGAAATAAAATTTGCTAAATCTTTTAGTCACTAATAATTTTTCTTTGTTTTAGGGACCAATTGACCTTCTCAGAAGAAGACTGCGATGGAGATGGAGCTGACACATCAAAAAGAGTTAAATGGGAAAAGAAATTAAGCAAAAATATGGTGGAATCATTAACAGATTTGTCTTTTATTGATACTGATAATTGGATTAACGGACAACCTTTTATATTGCTAAATTAGACATTAGTCTCAGTAAGTAAGTTAAGTGTTTTTCTTTCCTTAATTTCTTTTGTATCCTTTTACTCCACTAATTACATGTACTTTAGTATCCAAGAACATGAATATGAAACCTAATGTTATTTTACTATAAGCAATTTTTCAGTATATTTTAAATTCTTGGTCTAGAATATTGGATGTTAAATTATGTTTTATATTTATTAGTTGCCCATTATGTTCATGAATTCCTATGCAATTGATCTTTACGAGAG
Source organism: Nicotiana tabacum (assembly GCF_000715075.1). NCBI lineage: Eukaryota > Viridiplantae > Streptophyta > Magnoliopsida > Solanales > Solanaceae > Nicotiana > Nicotiana tabacum. Next base: position 12,713,956 of record NC_134086.1, read on the forward strand.
TAACATTTGGTCTATTGAATATTAGAACAATATAGAGAAGATTATCATGGCCCTTGCGCAAGAATGATGCATACAAATGAGAAATGGTCTAAATTTTTTAATTAAAAAAAGACAATAATAAAAGGAAATATCTTATCATTTTAGTTTTTTACCCCTCTGCTCTTATGTGATGGGAAGCAAAACAACATGAGGAACTAAATTTTCATAATCTTAGTACCACAAAGTATTTGGTCTTCTTTTAATTTTATTTATTAATTAGGAGGAATTTAAGGAAAGGTAATTGCAAATCTGATTGCCATATTATTCTTATAGAATACCTTTTTAATGAAGAATAGATATGTTATCAAATGTGTTCTCCATAAGATGATAATAAAACCAACCAATTTAAGTAAAACATTCATTAATTAAATCGGTAAGGGTGAGCCTTGAGCTACTTGACTAATGACGAAGGTATTTTTGGGGAAAAATACCCAATTTAGCCAATTTACTTTCGGGCCTTATAACTAAGATAATTGAAAGAATAAGTTGTTACTTAAAAGCGCAAGAATGACCTCATTGGCAATCGAAGTATTACCGATGAATTGTATGTCACAAGAAAATAATAATTGCACCAGATATCATTCTAAATAGTGCTATGTGCTTCAGAGTGACCTTGAGGAACTATTTAGTAAAATTTTTATTCATTTTGAAGCATTGAGGTTAACGTTGAAGTCTTATTTAGTGAGTACTACTTTTTATTTGATTTGTTGTTTTCTCTCAAGTTCATCTTTCTTTTCTTTCTCTTCATTTTGGATTTTCTCAGCATCTTTGTTTGCAATTTTTCTGAACTCCTGCAGCTCATAGCATATTGTGAAACTGCATTCTTCTACAACAATTACATTTTGTATTTTTCAGTTTATATAAGTATCTCCTTTTGCTAGGCAGTGTATTTCCGAGCTGGTTCTGAAAACCTTTGCACCAGAAAACGTGAGAGTCTAAATATCATTGTGATGCTTCTAATTAAAAAAAATGTGCCTTCCTTTGACTACATCCAGATAAATTATGTTTGAAACTATTAACATACTCATGGCTTGGTTAGTTTTAATTAAAACAACTTATGTTCTTCGTTTGTTTGGATTCAACATATATTAATATTCTCCCAGTGATGCCTTTTATCTTGCATGTTCTTAATTCTTTCCTTTCTGTTGGATCCAGGCAACCAATATATGGCTATGTTAGGCACCCAAAGAAATTAAAATTGACAACATAGGTTAGTATAATTAATAATTCTAGCACTTCAAGATTCTCTATAGTGTAGGTTAATAAAATTAATTTCTTTATATCCACACGATTCGTCTACTATACCTTTTAACAATGCTGTTCAGTAGACCAAATTTTATTTGGCAGAATTTCTGTCATGCCTGTAGTAGTCTCTTGCATATTTGATAGCATCACTTTTCTGTTTACTGGCACATTTTTCTTGGAACTGAAACGTTTGAAATATTTGGTGTTTCTAATCCATAGCACGACAACTTAAATTGTCATACCTGGCTCTTTTCACCAAAATTTACTATGTGAATCTAAGTTTTTTCAGTATGCAGGGATTGAGTCATATTGTCCAACAATATAGAGATGTTGCAGCAGCTCCTTGATAGTGTTGACTAATTGGCGATGAATTTCAGAATCCTTCAAGAAACTTCTATGCATAAGTACGTGAATTTCCTCTACTTTGTTCTCAGTATCCTATGAACTGAAGAAACTTGTGAAACAACAACATTAGCTTTTCTTTGTATAAAAGAAATTCATATTCTGCTTCGCCATTTATCATCTTTAAATAATTTTGTCTTTAGGAATACTATTTCTTTTTAACCATTATTTTAGCTTCTCAAAGTAAAAGTTCTTGACAAATGGATCATTCTGTTTTAAATTCTTGGTTACTCGTGAATAAAAGAGTTTCTACGCTACTGTTTGGAATATTTTCTTAACTTAACTATTGATCCTGTTTCTTTAGGAATGCTGTTTCTTTTTATCCATTGCTTTAGCTTCTCAAAGTAAAAGTTCTTGACAAATGGATCATTCTGTTTTAAATTATTAGTTACTCATGAATAAAAGAGTTTCTACGCTACTGTTTGGAAATTTTCTTAACTTAACTATTGATGGAACTAGGAGCATGTCGCTTAGTTTTAGCATTAAGATAAGGCCTTCATCTTCTTGGGTCTCATCAGTAAAAATTATTCGCTAGCTTCGTGGTATAAAAATATAAATCTCTTTTATGCTGGGAAGCAAAGTATTTACATATCCTAGAACTTTCTTAATTGGTTTTTCCTATTGATAACCACATCTACATCTTACTCTATATATACATAGTCGATTTTTCTCTTAATTTGCAATTTGGTAAATTCATTTTATGTTTAGTTTGGTTGATAGGGCATGCTTTAAACGTCTTTGCAGATGACGACGTGTTACGCTCTTAAGTTCTCTTGATGTGGTATCTTGGGTCCGTAGGTCTTTCCAATGAAACAAGAGATACAGTTGAAGCTATACCTATGCCTAAATTTGTCGAAACAAGATGGTTAGGATCAAGCATCTGTTATAAATTTCCACATTGTTCTTATTCTACATATAAACCTCTGAAAATCAGTTGCATTTGGATCTTTTTCAGTGACGGGGAAAACATCATGTGTTAACTTCCATACAAATAAGAGCCTTGACAACAAGGCCTGCAACAGAAGATAGACAAGAGTAATGGAACCATAATTAAGTTTTACTCTGTTGTTGTGAAATGCGAAGCGTCAATCTTGCAGTAGACATTCAATACTACATCATCTGGAGTGGCGCCGTCAAAATGGATTTGGCCCGTGAGGCCAGCCCAACCCAGCCCGCTTTTTGGGTAAGGTTGGGTTGTGATTTTTTTAGCTTATTTAAAATTGAGGCTTATAAACCCGGCCCAACTCAGCCCGTTGGCCCTTGAGGCTTGACAGAGGCTGAGCTTGGGCCGGCCAGTGGGCCAAAAATTAATTAAATTCAAATTTAAATATTTAAAAAAATTTAAAAGTAAAAAAATATTAACTATAATCCCTATTTTCCAACCTTAGATTGCTCATTTATCCTTCCATATCAACTAGAATTTATATTTTTGACATGTATGTAGTATGACAAGATTAGTTTTTCTTTTGCTTAATTATCAACGAATTAGGAAAGTTTTAAGTGGCCAATAATAATTTTTTTCTAAAGAAAATATTACTTTAAGTGGCCAATGATCAGTTTGTTTACTTTAATATATTATTAATTATTAAATTGCTCTTTAGTATAGAAAAAGGTCAAGTTTTAATACCCAAAGAAAATTGACAACACTAACAAATTTCATGAATTTTAAAAATTTACGGACTATAATGATGAAATCAATAAATAATGTTAAACCTAAATTTAAAAACCTTAACATATAAACTTATTGAAGCAATTCCTGAACCTAATTCCTGAACCTAAGGAAAGTGAAAAAAATATATTCATTTAACGTTTAAAAAATAAAAGAGCTAGAGATATAGAGAATTTGCATTTCAATTACGAGATTCCTTGTTAAATATCAAGATTTTTGTATACTCTAAATAAACAAAAGTAGTTCATATGATTTAAGAGATTATGCCATGAAAAAATATCTAAAGATTTTAAAAAATATTTTTTCTAAAAAAATTGAAGGGCCAACCTGCTCTAGCCCGCGGCCCTCTTAGGTTGGGCTGGGTTGGCCATTTTAAGGCCCATATAGACGAAGGGCCAGCCTGCCTTAGCCCACTAAATTTAAAAGCCCACGAGGTTTGGGTTGGGCTAGCCCGTTTTGACAGCTCTAATCTGGAGTATGCTTTTTGCCTCTCAAGTATTTATCGGCAGGAAGCACAAGGTAGTACACCAGTACAAGAATAGATGAAGGATTGGGATAGCCATACAATTTATTAGTATTTTGTTGGGTTTACGGAAATACAAAGAGGTCTCCAAATGAAAAAGCAATTGTTATGTAGTAAGATGTTATATGTTTACATTTTTTGGTATAATGAATTGTTGAGCTCTTTGGAAATTATAGCTTCATGTACAACACTTGCTTAGTGCCTTCTTGGAATAAAATCGTTATCCCTCTTTCATAGGAATTCTCTTTTTGTTATCAGTTGTTGATGCCCCTTAGATGCTAGATAGTTGTAAATCTGATTTGGAATATTTCATGCCATCATATCTTTGTTTGTTCCATCATATTTTTATTTGTTGTTAGTTTGAACATATGCATAATGTAATTTTTATGCAATAACGGTTGGAATTCGTCTAGTAAATTTTATAGAGAAAATTACCCTTTATAGCCCCTGAAAATTTTAATGGCCCATGTTTTGTCCTACTTACAAAAAATAGCCCTTCGACCCAAACGTATTGCATATAGTAGCCGAAAGGAATAAGCATGACAACACAAGCGCTTGTAGCTCAGTGGATAGAATGCATGTTTCCTAAGCTGAAGGTCATAAGTTCAACCCCTACTTGGCGCGATAAAGCAACCCTTTTTTGCCGTTTTAAATGTACTTCTGGATCTAATAAGTATTAGCTAATAATTGATTGAAATATGTAATGCAGGTCATATAGGAAATGTCTATTTTTGTATATTTTTTGTATAATAACAGACTATTTTTGTATATTTTTTGCATAGTGACAGTCTATTTTGTATATTTTTTGTATAGTAACAGTCTATTTTGTATAGTAACAGTCTATTTTGTATATTTTTTGTATAGTAACAATCTATTTTGTATAGTGACAGTCTATTTTTTATATTTTTTGTATAGTAACAGTCTATTTTATATATATTTTTGTATAGTAACAGTCTATTTTGTATAGTGACAGTCTATTTTTTATATTTTTTGTATAGTAACAATCTATTTTGTATAATGATAGTCTATTTTGTATAGTGAGAGCTAATTGTATATAAATTATATAGTGGCAATCTATTTAGTATATTTTTATATAGTGATAGTTTATTTTATACATATTTGTATAATGACAGTCTATTTAGTATATTTTTTGTATAATGACATTCTATTTTTGTATATATTTTGTATAGTGACACTCTATTTGTATATAAATTATATAGTGACAGTCTATTTGTATATAAATTGTATAGTGACAGTCTATTTTGTATAATTTTTGTGTAATGACAGTTTATTTTGTAGATATTTCAATTTTTTTCATAGTCATCTCCTCTGTTCTTTCTCTCATTGAGAAACCAGCCACCGACGTCCATGGCCTCACCTTCGCCGAAAATGGTAATAAGATTACCAGAGTTTTAAATTTTTAGCCAAAGATCTTCAAAATATTATCTACATATTTACAGAAACTATAAGAGAAAATCAGAGAAAGAAGACAAGGTTGTCTCCTCGTTGCCTTATGCTACACACTGCTCCTCTCGCTTTCCTCTTCTTCCCTATAGGTTGTTGCTACTGATTTTTACTAGTCACCGCCGGAGTTGACCACTGGCTGGCGACGGTATCAGTAACTTTACTCTCACTAATTATATAGGACATAAATTGGCGGAGCTCCCATAAAAATGGAGGACTACAACTCCTGAAGCTCATATCTGCAATTAAACAAATATGAAGCCTAGTGAGAACAAATGACTTGTGCCTTCAAGAGTTCAAGGCTTAAGGAGTCGACAAAACTATGTCACAACAGATGATGGCCAAATTATCAGAAAGCAACTAAGATATCAACAACTTAACAGAATAATGTAGACTAATTATTTGTCTCATTGAAAACAGTGATCCTCACATTAGAAAGGAAATTCTAACAATAGGGAATTGGACCTCCCTCAAATAGATGGATCTGGGACTGATATTGGAACCGAGCATACTGAACCGGGTGATGATGGTGAATGCATTTACAAGTTTCAAATATAGATTCCTCTTCAACCCCCATCGACGACGACTGTTCCACACTATTGATACGCCATTCTCTCCTCCTTCATCTCTATTTCTTTTGTTTTGATGTTGGTTTAACGGGTAAAAGTCCAGATCTTCTTAGATCTGGCCGGTTCTAGGATTTTCCGGTGTTTTGCTGCTGTTTTAACGGGTAAAAGTCTAGATCTTCTTAGATCAGACCGGTTCTAGGATTTTCCGGCGAGGGAATTCGATCAGTGAAGTTTCTGGCTGACAGTTGTCATTATTTTTAGGCTATAACTTGTATGAGTCAATTTGTGGGCTACCGGATGATATTTGTTTTGCCCAATGGGCTATAAATGAAGTTCTCTCAAATTTATATATAAGAATGTAAGTTTACTAAAACAAAATTAGTGTTGGTAGTCCATTTTTTCTTCTAATACACTTTTACAAACAAAAGAGCTGCTGCTCATGACCAATCACGGTATTTTTCGAAAATAGTTTGACCACTATTATCTTCATAACCCAAATAGATACCATCATCTTTCACATTATATATGCATCTTTCAGTACCTTTTGGAATAAAATTACTTCCATCATGAATGCAATGTTTTATATCGTTAAATACATCGAATACAGTTCCTTTGAAACCCCACCAAAAGTGACAAAAGTATAAAGTACGAGACCATGCGCAAAATTCCCATTTGTAATTTGTTCTCAAGGGAGGGTAAGAATGCCCCATATCGTCATTTTTAGATGCACAGTGAAGTTGTAGTTCAGGAAGATTATTAAGAATATGCACCTGACGCTCATATTTAAACAACCCGCAACCTCCTTGAACGTGGTAGGGCATGATGATAAATAACAAGAAGATGATCTTCACTAAGGATTGAACCATCTTGAGAAAATAATTAGGGTGATTTTGAATTATGAAATTCCTTTGCTTCCTGTCTGGATCCTGTTGCCGAAGCTCATAATTCCGGGTTTCGTGTATCAATGCTTCTAGATTAGTGTTAAGGGTGTGGTCGAAGATCAGGCTTGACTGACCGACTTCATTGGCGGCGCATTTCGTTCTGGGTGGTGTTTCAGTAATTATGACTGGCCTCTAAAGTCTAAGATGGCAGCCAACTATCTTTCCGTAGGGATTATCATTTCCAGTCTGGCTCTCGAAGACTCAATATCAGAGGAAAGTTTTTTGCAAATTAGTCCCGCATTAGTATCTGAATTAGTCGAATAAAATTCTAATATAATAGAGTAAGGTTCGAGGCTCTTCCGCGCTTTGCGCGGTAATAAAAATAATTTAAATATGCCTAAATAATAAATGGCATATGAAAGAAATTCAATCTTTGCTTATCAAAAATTTCTTCATGATTCTACCACGAACTATTATAACGGGTAAATGACCTATTAGAATTGGTAATACTGCATTAACCGTGAAAGTCTTTTATCCTTGTCAGTAAATAACAGCTACCATTCCATCTTTCTCCATATTACTATAATATGAGTACTATTTAAGAAGCCAAAAAATATTTTTAAATAATAATTTCAAACACATATTGTTCTGTACTATATTAAACACATATATAATTTTAAACACATATATTGTTCTGTACTATATTTGACAAATTTCGTGCAAACTTATAGAGAGTAAGCAAGGAAGAAAGAGAAAAGAATTATGAAAAATAATAAATTCATCATTTGTCTTCTGTAAAAAATGAAAAAGGAAAAAGCAAAAAGAAAAGAAAATTATAAGAAAAATTGTTACATGTGTTGCTATTTGTAGCGCTTAGACTAATTACTATGGCTCCACCATTCTCAACTTCTACTTCATGTTCTGTATCTGACAACTTTTTGCTAATATTTATGATTCAAATATTGCTCCGATTGAATTCATGATTATCTAAATTATGAGTGAAGGATGAAGAAACGAAGAGATGGTTAACTATGTTTAATTAAGTCGTCATAACGTATAACCACAATGTTTTCCAGTACCATCTCATGCATTAGTAATTGGAACATTAGAGTTGTTGGTACTCTCCTAGCAACACGATTTTCAACATGTATCAAAATGGTTTCATATCGTTTTAATGGAACCTGCAAAACAAATGCTAGTATAACCCAAAGTTCAATATAAACAAATTAAAAAAGTGTAGCTGACAAAGAGAAACCTACAAATACATATCCTTTCACTGAATTTGAATATTACTCCAACTAAATTCATAGCTCCCATATCAATCTGAAATGAGAAAGGCAACATCTTGACCTCATTAGTCATTACGTGTTCGAGAAAAAAATTACTGGAACAATATAAAATCCAAAGCGTTTATACTTTTAAAATTAAGCAGAAATCAAGAAGTTGATTGAGCAAACAGATACAAGAAACAGTGAATGAACTTCCTTAATGTATCATTATCGATGCATACGATTGATGAAAAACTTATTAAAATGATATTGCTACAAACCAACCTAAAATCAAGCGTAAAATCAAGAATATTAGATTCCTTTTGTAATATTATGCCATTAAATTCATCCGACTACCAATGAAATTATTTAAAAACAAAATGATAAACCCAGAAATGACATAGAAGAAGAATGATAGTAAAAAGGATAGAAAAAAAATAACAGAAAACGAACAAAAATCTGAAATACTCCCTCCGGTCCAAAATAAATGATTTTTTGGATGTTTTCACACAGATTAAGAAATCCACCTTTTAACATTAATTAGCAATGGAATTGACCATATTAACCTTTACTATCTCACATAAATACTCCTAACACATATTCCAACATTATTTACTCCAAGGACAATATAGGGAAAAAATAATTAATTCATTTTTGAAATCTGGAAAAATCACTTGACCACAAGAAAAAGGCCAAAAAATCACTTATTTTGGACCGGAGGGAGTAGAGATTAAAGTTATTAAGTAGCCATTAGAATATAGAATAAATGAAGATTGTATTCACAGCTGGAACAACGCAAAGCTTCCACAATTACTTCATTTAACGCCATTATAAACCTGATAAAACCCTAGTAAAAGTTAGCAAAAGAAAGCGGAAACGGATGAATAAACTTTTTAGCTTCTAATTAATTAGCGTAGAGCTTTTCGGCACAGTATTTTTTATATTATATTTTCATTCTCCTTCATTTTAAATTGTGCAATATAATCGATCATCAATTTGTTCATGGTTTATAGAGGTTATTTTGGTAAAAGTAGAATAACCCTATCTATAAATCTTAATAGTATTATGATTATTTCACCGCAAGAGCACAATAAGAAGTTGGTGGAAAAAGGCAATATAAGTAGCACAGAAGAAACAGGAAATTTATTTTAGAAGAAATTGAAGAAGAAAAGTGAAAAAGTTCAAAAGCATAAACTTTCTTACCAAAAAAAAGCTGCAAATTCATCACATATATAAAGAAGAAGATCACGGGAACATTGTACCTGTAAGAATGCTTTTCTTCAAGGTAAGAGGCAATATCAAAGTCCGCATAACAATACAGGCATGTATTTTCCAAAAATGGCTATTCGGTAGATCTATTTCTTTTGTTTAGGCCGTTTTAGTGATTGCATATTTATTCTTTGTTTTTAGTGCCAATGCAATTGAAGCAGATTTTGGTTTGAAACGGTTCATTAAAGATGCAGTGTAATTCTCTGTTTTTAGTGCCATTGTAATTGAAGCAGATTTTGGTTTGAAACGGTTCATTAAAGACGTAGCGTTTATGATTCCCTATTGTTCTGTAACTGTAACCGATGGTATATATAGGATAAATATGCTGAGACTTGTTATGTTATGGAAAGCAATACAATTAGAGGAAATAAATTTAATTTTTTTGGGTCACAATTAATCTTATTACGACAAAAGAATTGGTCATTTGTTTAGTCTATTAAGGAAGATTTTCTCCGAAAGGTAATTACAAATTGGGACATCCTTATAGAATACTTGTTAATAAACAATAGATATTTTACCAAATATTTTCTGCATAAGATGATAATAAAGTCAACCAGATTAAGTAAAACATTCATTAATTTAATTGAAGTGGCAGGTTGTTTAACATATTATTCTTTATGACCTACTAAAACCGTCTTTCAAAATCTTCTATTTGCCATAAATTTGCTGGAGCAAAAGCAGATATGGTTCGGTATTTCCTTATTTTCTGTATTGGTTATATTCTTTATATTTTGTCTAGTCTTACCAGACGACACAAAAATTTTGAATCACAAAAAATAAATTCAACAACTAGGACGAGTTGATGAAAGACTAAGAAAAAAGTATAAGATTTACAACTCTTATGGTACTCGTCTACCTGAGTACTCTCTCCGTCTATTTTTACTTGTTCATTTTTGATTTGGCACACCTCTTAAGAAACAATTAATAAAATAATAATTTTACTATATTACCCTAATTATAATATGTTGGGCTGAATTGAAAATGATTAGTAGTATTTAATAATAAAGGTAATATAGATATAAAATGATAAATTATTTCTTGATTTTACAAACTGGAAAAATAAAATTGAACACCGTAGATAAGTAAAAATGAACAGAAGCAGTAAACAAAATTTCCCTTTTCATAGTTACAAAACTAAGTGGGCGTTTGGACATAAGAATTGTAAAATTCCAAAAAGAAGTGAAAAAAATTTTCAAGTGAAAATGGAATTTGAAAATTAGAGTTGTGTTTGGACATGAGTATAACTTTGAGTTGTTTTTGAAGTTTTGTGAGTGATCTAAGTCTAGCTTTGTGATAGATGCTGGAAATTGGTTCCGATCCAGCCCTCAGAACCGGCTTGGTTGCAGCTCAATGAACAAGTAGCTGAAGAACACTTTGAACAGTAGCTTCTTCCGGTAAAAATTGAGGGTGGATATTTCGGCCTCTCGTTTGTCTTGTCTAACCGTATTTCCCTTAGTCTCAGTTCTTCACTTTATTTGCTCGAGCTTAATGCTTGGCCGTTTCCGGTTCTGGGCGCACCATCCATCCTCCCGGGCTCTGATATGTGTAAGCCCTTGGCTTTACCCGAGGCCATATCGGATCGCGCTGTCCACTCGTTTCTTTACCAGGAAATCGGGTAACTTAATTTATCCCCATTTTACCCGCACACAACTATAGTACAAAACTTCCTAAGCTAAATGAAGCATGATTTCATTGTTATGATTCCCAAAGCAAGTGCTAGCATGGGCCACAGAGCTAGCATACAACAAATATATAGGCTTGCTTCCTTTCTCTGAGGTACGTAGTGATATTAAATTTTGTTAAATTGTACCGGTGTAAGAATGTAAAATTTAGAATTTTGCTTATACTAGGACTTTGCAATCAACATAGATTTTGCCACACTTAAAATTTTAGTAAATCACCACCACTGCGGCTAACTATACCTAATTTGTAGCAACTGATTCTAATTAAGTGATGACTCTAATCCTCTAAAACTAAAAACGTCTTGCTTTCTACCCAAAAAAAAAATATTGCTAACAAAGTCTCAAATTTGAATACAAAAGGATTTTACATGCGATTTGCATATTTGTTGTTTGATATCATGTACGAGAAGAGGTAGCGGGCGACCCAAGAAGTGTTCGGGAGAGGTGATCAGGCAGGACATGACGAGGCTTCAGATTTCTGAGGACATGGCCCTTGATAGGAAGGTGTGGAGGTGAAACATTAGGGTTGTAGGTTAGGAGGTAGTGGAGCGCTTTTCTACTTCGTACCAGGTGAGAGACTTGTCTGATAGGGTTGTGTCTTAGACTGCTAGTGGTTATTGTCTTGTCCGTACTATTTTTCCACTTTTCATAGTACCGAGCCTTACATATACGTGTTATTGTTACTGCTTTTCATCTATTTTCTTGTACTTATGATACTGCTATTATTTCTATGGTTTCTATTGATGATACTGATATATTGTCTTTTTTGTCTCCTTGAGCTAAGGGTCTGCCTCTCTACCCCCTTGGGGTAAGGATAAGGTCTGCGCATACTTTATCCTCCCCAGACCCCACTTGTGGAATTTTACTCGATTGTTGTTGTTGTTTGATATCATGCGCTTCTGCTAGAGTGGATTAAGTAGAATAATGCATAAGTAAATTGAAGACAATAATGTGCTTGCTTGAACATGTAGGCATAATATTCAATTACAAAATACCTAAAGCTAATTGAACCATGATTTTTTTCTCAAGCATTTACAAAGCTCAATGCATGTTAACTTTACAAAACAGCATATTAAATGCACAATGAAGAATGCTGCTAGAAAGAGCAGCATAGTGTAAATCACACGCGCAAAAACGTCAAGAAACTCGTCGAATTTGCTTAATCGGTCACCAGGTTGTTGCTGGTGATAACTCTTACGATCATCAGTGCTCCCATATTTGTTCATCAGTTACTACTGATTGGAGTAGTCTACCAATGTGGGACTTTGCTCGCACACCCATCGATTTTCTGGTTGATAGGGTTGAGGAAGGGAAAGTTAGTAGCATCATCACAAAAAGTAATGTTAGAAGAGAAGAGGGAAATAGTGTAGCCATTGTTTGCACAAGCTAGTAATTACTAAGTAGTGATAAGAATGAAGACTGAAAGAAGCAGTAAAAAACTTGACTACTCTCTCAGGTCCACAATAAGTGACCAATTTACTTTTTTATTTTGGTCCAAAATAAGTATCTATTTATATAATCAAGAATTTGTTTTTCCAAAATTACCTTTATTATGGTGCAACATTTAATTGAGGGTAATTTAGTCACACTAACTATTTTTGTCTAGAATTTATTATTTTCTTAATGGGTGTGCCAAAAGCAAATTGGTCACTTATGGTGGATCAAAGGGAGTACTTTTTCGCCCTAGATGTATGGACTCGTATATAGAGAGGAGATACAGTAACAATGTTAGTTAGACAAACACATGAGTTAGACTGATTGGCTGTAACCTAGGACTCCTCCACAACTTAAACTCTAGCCAGAGTTTGTGTGAGTAGATATGATAAGCTTCTATGAGTTTTTAGATATCATATGAGTGTATTTCTGATAGATACACTTACTTATAGATAGAGATGAGTCAAAGAAACAATAGATAAGAAGAGTAGTTGTTAAGTCGACCAGTAACAAGCTGATTTAACATGGATTGTCCCGTGATAAAATCCTAGCTATAAAGGGCAGCGCAGTGCATGAAATTCCATATCCATGGATAGGAGAAGGGTCGTACCTCAAAAGGTGTAATGTAGGCAGTCAGCCCTAACGCAAACATTAGTGGCTGATAAGATCCTAGCAATAACTTTTTTAAAATTATGGGCTCTTGCAATGGATTAATTTTCATTTCTAATGATGATATAATGAGATTGTTTTATTGACCATCAATTAAAAAGTCAATAAAGTTGCTCAAGTACTAATAAGCAAGAAATGCAATGGAGCATGAAGAAGTTGTGGCAAGTGAATGCCCAAATAGGCATAGCAATTGTTGGGATAATATTTGGTCTATACACACATTTTGCTACTCTCCTTCGGGGAGAAATTTGAACATATCATACTTTTTATGACAAAATATTTGAAGTTAGAAATGTAATCGAAGAAAAACTTATTAAGTAGTATTTTACTCCTGGTGGGTCATGACCCAACAAAAGTGGTTGCTCAGATGATTAACACGCTCACCTACAACCTCAGGATCGTGGGTTCGAGCCACCAAATGAAGAGGTATCAAAGAAAAATCAAAGGGAAGAGGAATAAAAAAATATAAAAAAGTAAATAAATTAATTTTTTTATTTGACCTTTTTGTAAATATACTAAAAGCAGTTGCACAAAACCTCGTCCTCGTCGAAACCCTCTTCTAAATTTGTAAGAGCTAAAACCCTAATGGAAACTTGATGCCGGCGACGACAATGTAACAGTAAAGAAAAAGAAAAAGAAGCTAAGAAGTAAAAATTAGGGTAAAGCAAAATGGTTTTCAATTATGAGAACATCTGAAGCTCAGTGAGCATTACATATAGGCTCCACTACTCACTACAAAATAAAAACCTATAACTACTTCTGACAGGGACTATAGGTGTCAAATTAAGATAAATCAATTTACCAGACTTGCTTTAAGAAACCTATAGCGACTAAACTGCTCACTTAACAACTTTCATCCTATCCACTAATAACTAACTCCTAACGGCTAGGTACACCTATTTGAGCTGTTCATACATGTCACGCAAGCTGAAACCATTTTTGTTTGCATTAGTTCCCCTCCCTTGAAAGCTTCCTTGTCCTCAAGGAAGGAAAAGAGGAAAGCGAGTTTTTAGAACTGAGTAGTCCTCCCAAGTAGCTCGATCAGGTGGAAATTGGTCCCATTGTACTAAAACCTGCGCCACAACCTTGTTCCCTTTTTGGATCATACGCCTCTCTAAGATTTTATGTAGCTCGAGACAGTAAGGGCTTGACAATTCAAGTATAGGGGGATGTGAGGTTGTTTCGGGCAACTCGTAGCATTTCTTGAGTTGAGACACATAAAAGGTTGAGTGTAGTAATAATTGAGAAGGAAGAGAGAGTTTATAGGCAACATTCCCGATCTTTTGTAGTACCTGATAAGGCCTGTAGTACTGAGTTGAATGCTTAGGAAGTTGCCCTCCTGACATGGTGACCTGCCTATATGGTTGAATCTTAACATACACCCAGTCACCCTCTTTGAATTGCATGTCCGACCTATGCTTGTTTTCTTGATGCTCCATCCTCTTAAGGTGGTATTTAAGAAATTGTACCTTGAACTCTCTTGTGAGTAAGCTTCTATATACTTCCTCCATGCTTCAATCTCCAGCAGTGTAAGGTAAGTGCAACGGGGGAGGTTGACCATATAAAACTTCATATGGTGTACACTGGATGGCAGAATGGAAGGTGGTATTGTACCACCACTTACTTGTTCCTAGGTAGTGCATCCAATCCTTTTGAGAGTCTGAGCAAAAACATCTCAAGTAAGTCTCCACACATTTGTTAACTATCTCAGTTTGGCCATCTGTTTGAGGGTGGTAAGCTATGGAAGTGTTAAGGCTCACTCCTAACATGGCAAATAATTCTTGCCTAAGCTTGCTTGTACAGATAGGATCTCTATCACTGATAATGTCTTCTGGCAGCCCATGTAGCTTATAAACCTGGTCCATGAAAATCTTGGCCAGTTCATTAGAAGAGTAAGGATGAGATAAGACTATAAAATGGGCACACTTTGTGATCCTATCCACTATTACGCAAATAACTGATTTCCCTTGAGACTTGGGCAATCCTTCTATAAAGTCCATACTTATACTGCTCCAGGCTGCAACAGGTATTTTCAGGGGTTGCAGCAACCTTGGGTAAGGAGCACTGTCATATTTGTGCCTCTGACGTGAATCACAACCCTTCACAAGATCTTGAATTTCCTCCTTCATTCCTTTCCAATAAAATAAAGAAGATACCCTCCTGTAAATGTTGTCCATTCCTGAGTGCCCTCAAATAGTGGAATTGTGCCATAGCTGTAAGATCTCTTTCCTCAGTTGTAGGTCAGGCCCTACCACCAACTTACAATTCTTTCTTAGTTGCTCATGTATGAATGTGTACCCCTTATCGTTGGAACCCTTATACTCGAGGACTTTGATTGTTGACTTTAGTTGCCCATCTAACTCCCAACTTTTCATAATAACTTCCAACAGATCAATTTTCACAGTTGAGAGTGTCATGGATGACAGTTCAACTAATGGAAGTCTGGAGAGTGCATCTACAGCCTTGTTTTCCTTACCCTTTTTGTATTTAATCTCAAAGTCATATTGCATCAATTTGGTTATCCATTTCAGCTGATTGCCTCTTAAGGTGATTGTCGTTACTGTATTCATGAATACATGGGGCAAATATATGTGAATACATGCACATATAGCTGGACTGCCTTGATTTTAGGTGGTTTTTACTGTTGTATTCATGAATACAGCAACAAGAATATATATGAATACATGCGCAGTGGACTACCCTGATTTTAGGCGCTTTTTACTGTTGTATTCATGAATACAACAGCATGAATACATGTGAATACATGCGTGGTGGACTGCCCTAATTTTAGGCGCTTTTTGTTGTTGTATTCATGAATACATGGCACGAATACATGCGCATACAACTGGACTACCTTGATTTTAGCCGCTTTTTACTGCTGTATTCATGAATACAACATCACAAACACATATGAATACATGCGCGTACAGTTGGACTGCCCTGGTTTTAGGCGCTTCTTGCTGTTGTATTCATGAATACATGGCGCGAATACATGTGAATACATGCGCGTACAACTGAACTACCCAGATTTTTAGGCGCTTTTTGTTGTTGTATTCGTGAATACAGCAGCGCGAATACAACGAACATACCATCGTAACAACTTAATAGTAGCTATAGAAAGTAATTATGTATATGGTAGCTATAGAAAGTTAATAGCTACTAAACAATAGTGATTTTCCGAAAATTTCTCTACCTTTAATCAAAAGTCTTGCGAGCTTTAAGAAAATAAATAACTCTATTAGGCAGATAAAGAAGAAATTATCTAACAATACTATAGTCTTCGTTGAAATTTAAACCAAAAATCATACTATGGGTGCATTTGTTTTAATCGTAATTAGTAACTAGTAAATATTGTCTTCGATTTCCCTTTTTTTAGTTTATTAAAGAACGATAATAAAATAACAAGCTGACAAAGTAGAAAGGTATACCATTTCTTGATATCATTAGTTAGGACTTAGGAGTATAATTGATATCATTAGCTAGGAGTATACTGATCAATTTCAATATTCATTTTAATTAATCTATTAAAGAAAAGATCACTAAGTAACTAAATATAATACTAAAACACAAAAGATAGAGAAATTAATGGAGTAAATGAATGAGGGAACCCAAAAAAAAAACTTCGGGTAAACTCCTCATGGAAAATGAACTGTATAGCCGCTCGCAAAATAATAGTCGAAAAATATATATAAATGTATGTATATATATATATATACACACAAAAATTATACAAATTTTATATACTTTTTCGACTACCGGATAAAAATAGTTTCTAGCACATGCGAAAAATGATAATACCTTACTAATATTAGGTTTATTTTTTATCTTGTTTAAAGGAGTCTCACGATAAATATAATTAGACTTTTGCGATGACTTTTAGAATACGCAGCGCATTTCAGTCTTCTTCTTCTCTCCCATGCAATTCAAAAGTGAAACACTCAAAAATTCCCAACCCAAATGGAATCCAAAACAGGGCAAACCCACAAGCCATTCTCATATTCCGTCAGAACTCATCGCTGAAATTTTCTTATGATTTCCAGTTAAATCCCTCTTGAAATTCAGGCCTGTTTCAAAATACTAGCTTGATATAATCTCTAGCCCTAAATTTATCAAGTTCCATCTTAGTTTGTTCTCTAGTAACAAGGATAACACCCACAATAAGCTTTTATTGAAGATTTTCCGACCTGTCTACTGCAATATTCTAAAGGATTGTTCTCTTAAGTCTTTACTTTATGAGTCTCTTACTGAAGCATCTAACTTGAATATTCCTAGGAAAAACCCTTATAAACTTTTTCGTATTTTGAGTTTGGTGAATGGGATGATTTGTTTGATTTGTTTTGCTGGTGGGACAAAACACTTGTTTCTATGGAATCCATCGACAAGAAAGTACAGGAAATTGCCTCATTCTAGAACTGAACTGACAGGTGGTTACCGCTATGGTTTTACATATGATGAGGCTCGTGATGATTTTAAAATGGTTGTCATTTTTCATAATTTGGAACATGGTAGTTCAAATCGAGTTAAGGTCAAAATATATAGTCTAACGAGTAATTCTTGGAAAAATATTGATGATTGTCGATGACATTAAATGGTTCAGGTAAATTTGTACGGTAAACTTCATTGGGCTACTACTACTACTGGTCTTTATAATATGAACATCATTTCTATTGATTTGGCGATTTGGCGGATGAGAAGTGGGGAAAGGTAGAACCAAAGGCATCTCAATAAAACTCGTGGCCTAAAGCTAAACTTTAATTAAGGGCCTTGACTTTTTTTTGTCTACAGTATAGTTATCTTGTAAAATATAGTATGTAATATTACACTGGTTCCTTTTTTTCTTTCTTTTTGTCTATAGTGTAGTTATTTTATAAAATATAATATTAATATTCATATTGGTAAGAAAATTTAAGTTAATAAGATGTTAGCCACGTATTTACAATTGATTATGTTGGATCTTATTGTAAAATAATGTTATTTATCAATATGAAGATGTGAGTATCTTAATTCAAAGTTCTAAATATTTCTTTTGTTAAAAAATAGATAGTCTTTCTTTATAAGGATTTAGTATTTTGTTTACTTTTTTTAAAAATTTCAATATTGTCTAAACGAAATTTTGTTTTCTTTTTTTTTTGGGGCTCCAACATTTAGGGGGCCTAAAGCAAAAGTTTTACTAGCCTCCCCTCGAGCCACCCTGGGTAGAACAACCCTCCTATGGGGAAGGAGATATTTTTTTGTGGCTAGAAGTGTAAGGTAGTGATCTGTCTGTCTTTTGCATTAATGAGGGAAAGCACGTCTCAACTATTTGGGTTATGAAGGAATATGGGGTTAAAGAATCTTGGACAAAGGAACCACATATTGATGGCTTGTGGAGAAGAGTAACGAGAAATGTTAGAGGTAAAATGTGCAGGAAACTCATTATAGCAGTTATGGCAACGTTGGTGTACAAGATATGGCAGGTCAGAGATGATGCAATATGGAACAACAAAGTATCACATCCAATGGTGATTTGTAAACAGATTCAACAAGAATATAAAGTTAGATTGAATATGCAAAGTATTAGAAAAGAGGGGAAAGATAGAAGGAAATGGATAGAGAAATTGATTTAGCAAATACATATAGGGATGATAGATAGGGAAATTTTGCGGCTACAAGGAATTTCCTTCTAGTCTGTACAGTTTTGTATAATTGGTTGGTTGAAAGATTAATAACATTTTTTCTTTACACCAAAGTGCATAAACTATAAGGTAAGGATTAAGAATAACCACTGTAAATATACTACAGATCTCATCAGAGGCGGACCCAGGATTTGAGCACAGCGGGGGCACCACTGTCTTTAATATAGATATATAAGCTAGTAGCGATAAAATTTAGCGTGCTAACTCCTTGAAAATTTAATGATTATGAGTCAGTGATCAAAAATATCTTTTAAAATATCAAAAACTTATTCTAATAATATCAAGATTAAATATTCGTTAAGTAGTTCAAGTAGAGTCTCAATCGCCATCGCTAAATCGACGGAGGTATGCTACTTTGCCGAAGTGATTTTTGAAGGCACAAGCATTTTGGAGTTTTCTATCGCTCTTTTTGGGGGGAATTTTGTTGAATTACTTATTTTAATACAAGTCAAGAAAACAATGATGCTTATAAACTTAGTTATCATGATAAAGAATATAAATTGGCTTCTTGCTAATGGAATATTTTATTCCTCTCCAATTTTCTTAATCTTTTTATGTCTCTTTGTTACCTTTTTCAAATTCTAGAAAGACGTTTCTCAAAAAAGTTTTTGACTATTTTATATAGAAGCTCTAAAGAACTAATCGTGGAGAGAAGCTTGGTTTGAGGCTTTTGAGAGAGAGATTTGAAGGGAACAAAGCTAAACTAAATTCACTAAATGTACTAGTGCTCAACTATTTTTGAACTCAGAAAAGATTAAAAAAAAAAAGAGAGAGAAAAACAAATTGAGCTCTAAATACAGAATACTAAACTACCTTGAATTCAAGGAGAATAAAAAATAAAATGAAAAAGAGCATGCATTGCTGCTGGATCTTGAACCCAAGTCATCTTGAGAGGGAGGAGCAAACGCCACATGTTAAACCAGACCAACAATCAAACTTTTGTGTTTGAGGGGGCACATCAAAATTATTTAGGGGGTCCTTGATGTATATACAAGTATATATACACGGTTTTTGCCAAAGTTAACGGGTTCCAGTAACCTCTCTAATGACCATGTAGGTCCGCCTCTGTGTGTATTCTCTTCCCTTTTTTATGTCAAATAAAGGTGAAATTTTGGTTAGGGTTTCACAAAGTTTCAAGATATACAATCCAAAAGATGACTTGTTCAGTCCAAAGATTGTTCGCTTTGACGAGTGCTCTGAGGCAGAAATCTATGTTGAAAGCTTAGTTTCTCCCTTTTCTAAAGGAGGGACTAGTGATGCAACAAAAACACAGGCGAAATGATTTTGTTATTTCAACTATAGACATGCATAGGACAATTTTTAAACCGCATTGCTTGTTGGTTTTGTTAGTCAATTCTCCCTTTATGCATTGCATAGCAACAATTTTGATGCTGGGGATTTTTCTCTACTAATTGAACACTGTTATGTTGTGCCTCTAGACAAAGTAAGTGAAGGATTGCATATAGATGTTCATAACACGCAGCGGAAGACAATAATATTCCTAGGCAGATCTTTTCGTCTTTAAAATTTATTTACATGTCAAAGATCAGATCTGAGACGTACCTGGTGAAGAGAGCGTCGTTTCAGAATTTTCTTCGATAGTGCGAAGACTCTATGCGTATCCACACCGAGACCGATCCTTGCTATCAACTCTTTGATCAATAAAACCCGCAAACAAATTGAACGAAGAATATTGTATTGAAATTTTTCTCAAAAATCTCAACTCAAAGATAAAAGAACAAGAAACACTTTTCTTGTAATTGTATTTTCTCTCTTGGCTTTGTATTGCACTCTCACTTTCACAAAGTGTTTTTCTTCTCAAGAAATTAATAAATAGCAATTTTTTCTCCATCAACCTTTATATAGCATCACCTATAAATCATATTCCTATTTGATTGAGGTAATAATTTATTGGGTAAAAGTTTATTCCAATAATAAACTTTACCTTAAATTTCCGTAGGAAAATTTCAATTCCAATCAAAAGGATTGACGGCAGGCATGGTTAGTCCTTATGGACTTCCAATTGCTAATCCAATTCATAATTGGATTAGTATTTTCGTGTAGGAAAACTTAATCCCATTTCAAATGGGTTTCATGAAAGCCACACGTCATTTCTAATCCAATTCTAAATTAGATTATAGAACTAACTAATTAATATTATATATGCAACTTAATATTAATCCATGTTAATTATATATATGCATATATTTCTACCAAGAGATATAATTTAATTTTCTATTCCAAATAGAAAACTTCAATTTGTTCACAATATTAATTATATCCTCTGTGCTAGCAAAGAATATAATAATATTTTATTTGAACTAATAACTAAATTTATTTGACTAATTAAATTCTTTAATTCAATTATCAAATAATAAGTTAATTAATCCTTTAGCAAAGATCAGAACACTCGTTGCGACCCCATAGGTTCAATACTAAACCGGTAGTAAATTGATCATATCAATATACTAATCAAGGGTGACGTCTAGCAACACTGCTTAACGATCGGATAGCATGAAGTATACAATTTACTCTCAAGAACCCATAGAAGAATAATGTAGTAATTCCTTTTGTCCTTATAGCTCTGGATCACCCTAGGATATGATTCAACTATCAAATCCTAATAGGCAACCAACTATGTGTTCATGTCAAATATAATCGATCATTGAATGACCTAAGAAACTCTTTTCTTCTTTCATTCAATTGCCCTGGCCAAGGTCTTAATTTGGTCGTTTATAATTCATGACAACATGGATCTTAAACTCATTACCAAGAGTTGACAGATTCCATCTTGATCAATCACTAATTCTACAAGTATTCAATCGTACCCAATATCCTTTCAACTATCGCCCTAGGGCCATAGGTGTCTAGTATTAAAGCACAACAAATAACTTGTCAATTACTATGACGATCTCAGGTCAAAGGAAACGGTTACATCACATTCTTCAAGAGAATATCCTATTGACAGTTTATGGTAATTCTAACCATTAGGAATTATCCAATGAGTTGGTTCAATGATCATATCTCTATATGCATCATCTATCTATGTGATTTAGTTAATGAGATCAACTAATCTTTATCCCATAAAGACGATCACATAAATATTGATCTAACCGGATTACTAATGTCCAGATTAATAATCCTACGATCAAGAACAAATTTAGATTAAATTATAAGAGACTTTTCTCTCATTATCATCATCTCTATCACGATGACTAAGTCTCAAAATTTAATCAAAGACCTTATCAAATTAATCAAATAATTAATAATAAATATGATAAAAGAATATCAAATGCCATATATATTTTATATCAATTAACGTTCATAAAAATATGTTCAAATCATCAAATATGATATTGGATCTAGGGCATATCTATTATATCCCTAACAATCTCCCACTTGCACTAGAATCAATCGCTATTGTACTTCATTCCCAATTTTCACTTGTGCTTGTCAAACTCCTTTGCGCCAAGAGCTTTAGTGAATGGGTCTGCAACATTTTATTTTCCATCAACCTTTTGAATTTCGATGTCTCCACGTTCAATGATATCTCTTATCAAGTGATACCTTCGCAGAACGTGTTTGGACTTTTGGTGTGATCTTGGTTCTTTTGCTTGAGCAATGGCTCCAGTATTGTCACACAACAGTGGAACCGCATCTTCTATTGAAGGAACCACACCAAGTTCGGTTAAGATCTTTTTCATCCATACAGCTTCTTTAGCAGCTTCACTAGCTGCTATATATTCTGCTTCAGTCACTGAATCAACTACTGTAGCTTGTTTGAAACTTTTCCAACTTACTGCACCACCATTTAAGGTGAATACATAACCAGAAATAGATTTGTTATCATCTCTATCTGAAGAGAAACTTGCATCAATATAACCTTCAAGTTTCAACTCAGAATCTCCATAGATGAGGAATTGGTCTTTAGTCCTTCTTAAGTACTTAAGAATGGTCTTCACCACCTTCCAATGTTCCTCACCAGGATTTTCCTGATATCGGCTAGTCACTCCAAGTGCATAAGCCACATCAGGACGTGTACATGTCATGGTATACATGATAGCTCCCACTGCACTAGTGTACGAGATCCTACTCATGTGTTCTCCCTCTTCAGGTGTTTTAGGACAATCCTCCCTACTGAGAGTAATTCCAGTGCCTATCGGTAGATAGCCTCTTTCGGAATTATCCATATTATACCTCTTTAAGATGGTATCAATGTACAAAGACTGGGAAAGTCCAAGCAACTTCCTAGATCTATCTCTATAGATCTTTATTCCTAATATATAAGCTGTTTCTCCCAAGTCTTTCATGGAGAACTATTCAGATAGCCAAATCTTGGTATTTTGCAATGCCGGTATGTCATTCCCTATGAGCAATATATCATTAACATACAATACTAAGAATATAATTGTGCTCCCACTAATCTTTTTGTACCCACAAGGTTCTTCTTCGCATCTAACAAAATTGAACTTTTCAATTGTCTTGTTAAAGCGAATATTCCAACTTTGAGAAGCTTGCTTTAGTCCATAAATGGATCTTTGTAGCTTGCAAATTTTATTATGATCAGACGAAGATGTGAAACCTTCAGGCTGTATCATGTACACATCCTCTTCTAGCTCACCATTAAGGAAAGCTGTTTTCACATCCATTTGCCATATTTCATAATCATAGTATGCTGCTATAGCAAGCAAAATCCGAATAGATTTGAGCATTGCCATGGGAGAGAACGTCTCGTCGTAGTCGACTCCTTCTTTCTGACGATATCCCTTGGCAACAAGATGAGCTTTGTAGGTCTCCACCTTTCCGTCTGCTCTAATCTTTTTCTTAAAAATCTATTTACAACCTATAGGTTTTATATCCTTTGAAGGTCCAACTAAAGTCCATACTTTATTTTTCTTCATGTATTCCATTTCGGATTCCATGGCCTTTTGCCACTTCTCATAATCGGAACTTTGTATAGCCTCTTCATAGGTCTTAGGGTCATTATCATTATGATTAACCTTATTTGATACATCATCTTGTACCAATAAATTTAATCTAGTTGGTACATGACGTTCTTGTGTAGACCTTCTAAGAGGTACTTGTACAACCTGTTCACCTTGTGCTGGATTTGGTTGTTGTTCAATTTGGTTTGGAACTGGTTCATTAACCTGTTCTTGAACTTCATTTAATTCTTGAACTTCAACTTGAAGATGACAACTTCCTTGGCAACTTCAAAACGTCCAATAAAGGTTCTTCAACTTGGGTCTCATGATATTTACATTGTGTCGATTCACTAGTTTCTTGAACTTCATCAAGTTCTATTTCTCCATTATAATTTCCTTCTAAAAGAAATTCCCTTTCCAAAAAGGTTGCTCCTCTGGCCACAAACACTTTATTGTCAGAAGGGTAATAGAAATAATATCTCATTGTTTCCTTGGGATACCCAATGAACCTACACTTATCAGATCTTGAGTCAAGTTTATCAGACTGTAGTCTCTTAACATAAGCTGGACAACCTCAAACTTTAATATGTTTAAGGTTAGGCTTACATCCTTTCCATATCTCATATGGTATTGTAGAGACTAACTTAGTGGGAACTTTATTAAGTAAGTATGTTGCTGCTTCCAAAGCATATCCTCATAAATTTATTGGAAGATCAGTGAACCCCATCATAGATCTCACCATATCTAATAAGGTTCGATTTCTCCTTTCTGACACACCATTGTGTTGTGGTTCCCTGGAGGTGTCCACTGGGAGAGAATATCATTTCCTTTGAGATACCTAGTAAAATCTTCACTAAGATATTCTCCACCTCTATCAGACTTTAGTACTTTGATACTTTTACCAGTCTGTTTCTCAACTTCACTACGGAACCTTTTGAACATTTCAAAAGATTCAGATTTGTGTTTCATAAGATACACAAATCCATATCTTGACATATCATCAGTGAAGGTGATGAAGTAAGAATATCAACCTCTAGCTTGAATTTTCATGGGCCCACAAACATCTGTATGAATTAGTCCCAATAATTCAGAAGCTCTTTCACCACTTCCAGTAAATGGAGATTTGGTCATTTTTCCTTTGAGACAAGATTCACAAGTTGCATATGATTCAAAATCATATTTGTCAAGGTACCCTTCCTTGTACAACTTGTTAATTCTTTTCTCTCCAATATGACCAAGCCTACAATGCCAAAGGTATGCATGATTTACTTGATCATCTCTTTTCCTCTTAAGACTTGAAACATGCATAATCGAATTAGCATTCACATTAGGTAAGACATAAACGTCATGTTGGAGATATCCATTCACATATAAATTATCACTATAATAAATAGAGCTGTGACGACCCAAGGGGTCATCACCGTAATTCTTCCTTGTTCTGTGCTCTCGAGGCCTTGAAAACCTCACTTTTAGTTGCCTCGATTGGCGTGCGCAGTTCGGGCACGTAGCCGGAAAGTTTTTATGTTAGAATATGTGAATTATGTGAAACATTTGATGAATTTGGTATTAATATGTATAATGTTGACTTCGGTCAACATTTTGGGTAAACGGACCCGGACCTGTGATTCGACGGTCCCGGAGGGTTCGTAGAAAAATATGGGACTTGGGCGTGTGCCCGGAATCAAATTCTGAGGTCCCAAGCCCGAGAAATGAATTTTTGAAAGAAATTGTTTTTCTGAAATTTGATATGAAAATTTGAAATGAAAAGGAGTTAGAAAATATAGGTATCGGGCTCGTATTTTGGTTCCGACGCCCGGTACAAGTCTTAAATATGTGTTAAGCACTATCTGTAAAGTTTGGCTAAAAACGGACGTCATATGACGTGTTTCAGACTAAAAATGGAGAGTTTGAGTTATGAAAGTTGAAGAAAGAAAATCATGTGTTTGAGGCTTGATCCTATGTATATTATGTTATTTTGGCGATTTGATCGCACGAGTAAGTCCGTAAGATGTTTTTAAGGTTGTGTGCATGTTTGGTTTGGAGCCCCGAGGGCTCGGGTGAGTTTTGAATGGGGCCCAGGAGGTCTTAGACTTAAGAAAATGCAGGTTCAGGTGTTGCAGACACCAGCGCGGCCGCGCACCAAAACAGTACGGTCCACGCTGGAGCCGCGCGGCCGTGATGCATTTTTTGTGCGGTCCGCGTGGCTGAGTCTGAGGGCTAGGGTTTCAGGTTAGCTAGTGCGGCCGCGCACCAAAACAGTGCGGTCCGCGCTGGAAGGGTTCAGAGAAGCCCCACTTTTCTCCCACTCGGCGCGGCCGCAACACATTTTTGTGCGGTCCGCGCCAAGTCCTCAGAAAGGCATACAAGTTCGGAAAATCTCAGTCATTTTTCACTTTTCAAAAACCCAAAACCTAAGAGGCGATTTTCCAAACAACTTTTCTTCTCCAAAACGATTGGTAAGTGATTTATAACTTAATTTCTTTATTCCTTAACATCTTTTAACATAATTTCAACTTCAAATCAAAGATTTTCATGGGGAAAATTGGGTGTTTTGGGTAGAACCTAGGTTTTCTACAAATTGAGAAGTTGGACCTCAATTTGGGGTCCGATTTAAAAACAAATCATATATTGGGATTCATGGGGGAATGGGTAACCGGGTTTTGGTCCGAACCTCGAGTTTCGACCACGTGGGTCCGGGGGTATTTTTGACTTTTTGGGGAAAAACCTTGAAAAATCTATTTTCATGCATTGGGGATGATTCATATAGTAATTATTAATGTGATTAAGTAACTTATGACTAGATTCGAGCGGATTGGTGGTGGAATCAAGAGGTAAAGCTATACTAGAAGCGTGAGTTGAGTTTGGAGCATTCGAGGTAAGTGTTTGTTCTAACTTTGGCATGAGGGAATAGGATTAGGATGATATTTGCTACTTGCTAATGTGGAGTACGGTGTATAGGCATGGTGACGGTTATCTATGCACCGGAGTCTAGCATGACCGTGAGTCTTGATTGCTTTTAATTCGAATAATGTGACACAAGCTCCTTGTTTATTTGATAAGTTTCATATAATGTGAACGGTTGAGGAAGAATGATTTAAAAGGAGAATGTGTTGTGAATACTCCCTTGCCGGGATGTGTAGACTGATATATATATTCTCCCTTGTCGGGATATTTTGGGTTGTTAGCTGTACCCTTGCCGGGTTAAAGGTATTGAGTTGTTATTCTCCCCTGAAGGGGTCTACTATATGAAGTCAGATATTATGAACTATATTATGGGATCGTGTGGCACGCCGTCCACTTATATATGATATTATGGGATCGTGTGGCACGCCGTCCACTTATATATGATATTATGGGATCGTGTGGCACGCCGTCCACTTATATATGATATTATGGGATCGTGTGGCACGCCGTCCACTTATATATGATATTATGGGATCGTGTGGCACGCCGTCCACTTATATATGATATTATGGGATCGTGTGGCACGCCGTCCACTTATATATGATATTATGGGATCGTGTGGCACGTTGTCCGCTATATATATATATCATGGAAACCGGAGTTTCTTCTATTTATTTCCGATATTTCATTTTTATCTGTTACTCCCCGATAGCATGTCCCCTCCCAGTTTTACTTTGTATTATCTTGTTATTGTTTTCTTGCACTTGTTGTATATATATCTGTACAGGTTAATTGTGGTAGGTACTGTCTAGCCTCGTCATTACTTCGTCGGGGTTAGGCCAGGCACTTACCAGCACATGGGGTCGGTTGTGCTGATGCTACACTCTGTGCATTTTTGGTGCACAGATCAGGGAGCAGCTTACGGACCGCAACAGTAGGACTTCTGGGAGCTATCTTCAGTCCAGGGACTCTCGAGGTAGCCTAGCTGGCGTTCGCAGGCCGAAGTCCCTTTCCATGTTTTTTTGTTTGTTTATCTTGTATCAGACAAACATGATGTATTTTCCCTTCAGACATTGATTGTAGTATTCAGTAGTAGTTCGTGAGCTAGTGACACCAGACTCTGGGTAGCATTTTGGTTCAAACTTCCGCACTTTTGGTTTTCGTTTGCTTTAGATTTAAAGTCTTCCGCTTAAATTTTGTCTCGTTTATTATATTGTTTAAAAGAAAGCAGGAAAGGTGTTTTCAATATTTGGCTTGCCCAGCTCCGATAGTAGGCGCCATCACGACACCCGATGGTGGGAAATCCGGGTCGTGACAAGTTGGTATCAGAGCGCTAGGTTACTTAGGTCTCACAACTCACGAACAAGCTCAGTAGAGTCTGAGGGATCGATACAGAGACGTCTGTATTTATCCCGCAGAGGCTACTGAGTTAGGAAAACTTCACCTTGTTCATTCTTGTCATGCGATTCTGTTTCTCAAGTACTGATTGTCTTTCCACTCTGTTCTTTCGCAGATGGCGAGGACACGTGCTTCCTCTTCTACCGCGCAGCAGCCCGAGCCCCCAGTAGTAGCTTCAATTAGGGGCAGAGGGCGAGGCCGTGCCAGAGGCTGAGGCCGGGGCAGAACTCAGCCCCGAGCAGCATTTCCAGCGACGAGCCTCAGGTCAATTTTGAGGAGGAGGTTCCGGCCCCAGCTGTTCCAGTGGGCCCAGCTCAGGTCCCAGAGGGTTTCATAGCCACTCCAGTGCTTCAGGATGCTTTGGTCCGATTGGTAGGCTTTATGGAGGGCATTTCTAGAGCGGGTTTGCTTCCCGTAGCTCCAGCCACATCTCAGGCTGGGGGAGGAGTTCAGACTCCCGATACTCGTACTCCAGAGCCGGTAGCTCCTCAGGCTCAGGTTCCAGCAGTTCAGCCAGCCGTGGCAGTTCAGCCAGCTGTGGCAGCCCAGCCAGGTATTGCGGCTCAGTCCAGCGATGGTGCGGCTATGTCCGCGGATGCTTTGTGGAGGCTTGACCATTTCACCAAGCTCTTCACAACCACATATAGTGGAACCCCCTCAGAGGATGCTCCGGATTTCATATTCAGCTGTCATGAGGTTCTACGGACTATGGGCATTGTAGAGACCAATGGGGTCGACTTCGCCACTTTTTGCCTGGCAGGATCCGCCAAGACTTGGTGGAGGGATTTCTATTTAGCCAGGCCAGCAGGGTCGCCATCATTGACCTGGGATCAGTTTTCAGAGTTATTTTTGGGGAAGTTTCTCCCAGTTACACAGCGAGATGCTCTTCGCAGGCAGTTTGAGCGTCTCCAGCAGGGTCCTATGACGGTCACCCAGTATGAGACCCGGTTCATTGATCTTGCTCGTCATGCCATTGTGATACTCCCCACCTATAGGGAGAGGGTGCGGAGGTTTATTGATGGGTTGGCCCAGCCGATCCGTGTTCAGATGGCCATGAGTGCCGGTAGTGAGATTTCATTTCAGGAGGCGGCAGATGGTGCTCGCCGAATAGAGATGGCACTTGCTCAGGGAGGTGGTCATGGGTCTGATAAGAGGCCCTGTCATTCTGGTAGATTCAGTGGTACCTCGTCTGGAGGTAGGGATTCTTATGGTAGAGGCCATCCTTCGAGGCCCTTTCTGTCAGCTCTCCAGGTTTCTCATGGTATACCAGGTGGTCGTGGTTCTCAGCCGTAGTATTCTGACCAGCAGCTCTTCAATTCACCATCAGCACCTATCAGTGCACCACCACTTCGTTATTCTCAGTAGCCGAGGGCTTGTTATACTTGCGGCGATGTGAGTCACATTGCTAGATATTGCCCTCGAGTTTCCAGCAGCTCGCAGCAGCAGGGTTCTCACCCGATGATCCAGGCACCAGTTGCCCCACAGCCTGCCCAACCAGCTAGAGGCGGGGGTAGAGGACATAGAGGTGGAGGTAGAGGTTTTAGAGGTGGAGCTCAAACCGCTAGAGGTAGGGGTCAACCAGCAGTAGATCGTCCCAGGGATATGATTCAGGGAGGTGGGGCCCAGCCCCATTGTCATGCTTTGCCAGCCAGGCCAGAGGCTGAGTCAATAGATGTTGTGATTACAGGTACTATTCCGGTCTGTGATAGGGATGCTTCTGTGCTATTTGATCCCGGATCTACGTATTCATATGTGTTGTCCTATTTTGCACCCTATTTGGTTATGCCTAGTGACTCGTTGAGTATTCCTGTTTATGTGTCAACACCGGTGGGTGATTCTATTGTGGTCGACCAAGTTCATCGTTCTTGTATCGTAGTGATTGGGGGTCTTGAGACCCGTGTTGATTTGTTGCTTTTGGACATGGTCGACTTTGATGTTATATTGGGGATGGATTGGTTATCCCCGTACCATGCTATCTTGGATTGCCATGCCAAGACCGTGACCTTAGACTTACTGAATTTACCCCGTTTAGAGTGGAGGGGGACTTCTGGTCATTGTACCCGCAGTGTTATCTCGTATGTGAAAGCTCGGCGTATGGTCGAGAAGGGATGTTTGGCCTACTTGGCTTATGTTCGCGATTCTAGCGCGGAGGCCCCTTCTATTGATTCTGTGCCCGTTGTTCGGGAGTTTCCTGAGGTTTTCCCTTCAGACTTGCCGGGTATGCCGCCCGACAGGGATATCGACTTTTGTATTGATTTGGCCCCGGGCACTCAGCCCATTTCTATCCCGCCATATCGTATGGCCCCGCTGGAGTTGAAAGAGTTAAAGGAACAACTGCAGGATTTGCTTGAGAAACGTTTCATTAGACCCAGTGTTTCGCCTTGGGGTGCGCCAGTGTTGTTTGTTAAGAAAAAGGATGGTTCGATGAGAATGTGCATCAATTACCGGCAATTGAACAAGGTTACAATTAAGAATAAGTATCCACTGCCGAGGATCGACGATTTATTCGACCAGCTTCAGGGTGTGAGGGTGTTTTCAAAGATAGATTTGAGATCTGGCTACCACCAGCTGAGGATTAGGGCGTCTGATGTCCCTAAGACATCATTTCGCACTCGGTATGTGCACTATGAGTTTTTGGTCATGTCATTTGGATTGACTAATGCCCCAGTAGCGTTCATGAGTTGATGAACCGAGTGTTCAGACCTTATTTGGACTTGTTCGTGATAGTCTTCATTGACGATATTCTTATATACTCCCGCAGTTAGGAGGAGCATGAGCAACACCTCAGAGTGGTCCTTCAAACCCTAAAGGATAGTCAGTTGTATGCTAAGTTCTCAAAGTACGAGTTTTGGTTGAGTTCGGTCGCATTACTGGGTCATGTCGTATCAGCAACAGGTATTCAGGAAGACCCAAAGAAGATAGAGGCAGTCAAGAACTGGCCTCGACCAGCTTCAGCTACGGATATTCGGAGTTTCCTGGGGTTAGCAGGTTACTACCGTCGGTTCGTGGAGGGGTTTTCATCCATTGCAGCCCCTATGACTAGATTGACCCAGAAGGGTGTCCAGTTCAGGTGGTCGGACGAGTGTGAGGCGAGCTTTCAGAAGCTCAAGACGGCTCTGACTACAGCACCAGTATTGGTTTTGCCCACAGGTTCAGGGCCATATACGGTCTATTATGATGCGTCTCGTATTGGGCTTGGTGCAGTGTTGATGCAGGAAGGCAAGGTCATTGCTTATGCTTCGAGGCAGTTGAAGATCCACGAGAAGAATTATCCGATTCATGATCTTGAGTTGGCAGCCATTGTTCATGCCCTGAAGATCTGGAGGCATTACTTATATGGCGTGACGTGTGAGGTTTACACTGATCACAAGAGTCTTCAGTATCTGTTCAAGCAGAAAGAGTTGAATTTGAGGCAGAGGAGGTGGTTAGATTTGCTAAAGGATTATGATGTTACCATTTTATACCACCCGGGGAAGGCCAATGTGGTGACCGATGCATTGAGCAGGAAGTCCGCCAGCATGGGTAGTCTTGCTTATATTCCAGTCAGCCAGAGATCGCTTGCTTTGGATGTTCAGGCCTTGGCCAATCGTCTTGTGAGGTTGGATATTTCTGAGCCTAGCAGAGTATTAGCTTGCACGGTTGCTCGTTCCTCACTATTAGAGCGTATCCGCGAGCGGCAGTTTGAGGATCCCCATTTGTGTGTCTTGAGAGACACGGTGCAGCGTGGAGGTGCCAAGAAAGTAACCTTAGATGATAATGGTGTATTGAGATTGCAGGGGCGAGTTTGTGTGCCCAATGTGGATGGGATTCGAGAGTTGATCTTAGCGGAGGCCCACAGTTCTCGGTATTCTATTCCCCCGGGCGCCGCGAAGATGTATCAAGATCTGAGGCAGCACTATTGGTGGCGTAAGATGAAGAAAGACATCATTGCGCACGTGGCTCGGTGTTTGAATTGTCAGCAGGTTAAGTACGAGCATCAAAGACCCGGTGGTCTATTTCAGAGGATTGCACTTCCCGAGTGTAAGTGGGAGAGGATTACGATGGACTTCGTTACTGGACTCCCGATGACTCGGAAAAAGTTTGATGCAGTTTGGGTCATTGTTGATAGGTTGACCAAGTCAGCGCATTTTGTTCCTGTTGCAGCCACATATTCGTCTGAAAGGTTAGCCGAGATTTATATCAGGGAGATTGTTCGCCTTCATGGAGTGCCGCTATCTATCATTTCAGATCGGGGTACGCAGTTTACTTCGCATTTCTGGAGAGCGGTTCAGCGAGAGTTGGGCACCCAGGTTGAGTTGAGTACAGCATTTCATCCCCAGATGGACGGTCAGTCCGAGAGGACTATTCAGATTCTTGAGGACATGCTTCGAGCCTGTGTTATTGATTTTGGAGGCTCGTGGGACCAGTTTTTGCCTTTAGCAGAGTTCGCCTACAACAACAGCTACTAGTCCAGCATTCAGATGGCTCCGTATGAGGCATTGTATGGTAGGCGATGTCGGTCTCCAGTTGGATGGTTTGAGCCGGGAGAGGCTCGATTATTGGGTACGGATCTGGTTCAGGAGGTCTTGGACAAGGTCAGGATTATTCAGGATAGACTTCGTACAGCTCAGTCCAGACAGAAGAGTTATGCAGACCGCAAGGTCAGAGATGTTGCTTTCATGGTTGGTGAGCGGGTATTGCTCCGTGTATCGCCTATGAAGGGCGTGATGAGATTTGGGAAGAGGAGCAAGCTCAGCCCTAGGTTCATCGGTCCATTTGAGATTCTTGTTCGTGTGGGAGAGGTGGCTTATAGACTTGCCTTGCCACCTAACTTGTCAGCTGTGCATCCCGTGTTTCATGTATCTATGCTCCGGAAGTATCGCGGAGATCCATCGCACGTGTTGGATTTCAGCACTGTCCAATTGGACAAGGATCTTTCATATGAGGAGGAGCCGGTGGCTATTCTAGATCGGCAGGTTCGGCAGTTGAGGTCGAAGAGTTTTCCTTCGGTGCGTGTTCAGTGGAGAGGTCAGCCTCCTGAGGCATCGACCTGGGAGTCCGAGTCCGATATGCGGAGCCGTTATCCTCATTTATTTCCCGACACGGGTATTTTTTTCTTTTGTCCGTTCGAGGACGAACGGTTGTTTTAGAGGTGGAGAATGTGACGACCCAAGGGGTCATCACCGTAATTCTTCCTTGTTCCGTGCTCCCGAGACCTTGAAAACCTCGCTTTTAGTTGCCTCGATTGGCGTGCGCAGTTCGGGCACGTAGCCGGAAAGTTTTTATGTTAGAATATGTGAATTATGTGAAACATTTGATGAATTTTGGTATTAATATGCATAATGTTGACTTC
Source organism: Nicotiana tabacum (assembly GCF_000715075.1). Classification (NCBI taxonomy): domain Eukaryota; kingdom Viridiplantae; phylum Streptophyta; class Magnoliopsida; order Solanales; family Solanaceae; genus Nicotiana; species Nicotiana tabacum. Next base: position 12,747,304 of record NC_134086.1, read on the forward strand.
GGTCAACATTTTGGGTAAACGGACCCGGACCTGTGATTCGACGGCCCCGGAGGGTTCGTAGAAAAATATGGGACTTGGGCGTGTGCCCGGAATCAAATTCTGAGGTCCCAAGCCCAAGAAATGAATTTTTGAAAGAAATTGTTTTTCTGAAATTTAATATGAAAATTTGAAATGAAAAGGAGTTAGAAAATATAGGTATCGGGCTCGTATTTTGTTTCCGACGCCCGGTACAAGTCTTAAATATGTGTTAAGCACTATCTGTAAAGTTTGGCTAAAAACGGACGTCATATGACGTGTTTCGGACTAAAAATGGAGAGTTTGAGTTATGAAAGTTGAAGAAAGAAAATCATGTGTTTGAGGCTTGATCCTATGTATATGATGTTATTTTGGCGATTTGATCGCACGAGTAAGTCCGTAAGATGTTTTTAAGGTTGTGTACATGTTTGGTTTGGAGCCCCGAGGGCTCGGGTGAGTTTTGAATGGGGCCCGGGAGGTCTTGGACTTAAGAAAATGCAGGTTCAGGTGTTGCAGACACCAGCGCGGCCGTGCACCAAAACAGTGCGGTCCGCGCTGGAGCCGCGCGGCCGCGATGCATTTTTGTGCGGTCCGCGTGGCTGAGTCTAAGGGCTAGGGTTTCAGGTTAGCCAGCGCGGCCGCGCACCAAAACAGTGTGGTCCGCGCTGGAAGGGTTCAGAGAAGCCCCACTTTTCTCCCACTCGGCGCGACCGCAACATATTTTTGTGCGGTCCGCGCCAAGTCCTCAGAAAGGCATACAAGTTCGGAAAATCTCAGTCATTTTTCACTTTTCAAAAACCCAAAACCTAAGAGGCAATTTTCCAAACAACTTTTCTTCTCCAAAACGATTGGTAAGTGATTTCTAACTTAATTTCTTTATTCCTTAACATCTTTTAACATAATTTCAACTTCAAATCAAAGATTTTCATGGGGAAAATTGGGTGTTTTGGGTAGAACCTAGGTTTTCTACAAATTGAGAAGTTGGACCTCAATTTGGGGTCCGATTTAAAAACAAATCATATATTGGGATTCATGGGGGAATGGGTAACCGGGTTTTGGTCCGAACCTCGAGTTTCGACCACGTGGGTCCGGGGGTATTTTTGACCTTTTGGGGAAAAACCTTGAAAAATCTATTTTCATGCATTGGGGATGATTCATATAGTAATTATTAATGTGATTAAGTAACTTATGACTAGATTCGAGCGGATTGGTGGTGGAATCAAGAGGTAAAGCTATACTAGAAGCGTGAGTTGAGTTTGGAGCATTCGAGGTAAGTGTTTGTTCTAACTTTGGCTTGAGGGAATAGGATTAGGATGATATTTGCTACTTGCTAATGTGGAGTACGGTGTATAGGCATGGTGACGGTTATCTATGCACCGGAGTCTAGCATGACCGTGAATCTTGATTGCTTTTAATTCGAATAATGTGACACAAGCTCCTTGTTTATTTGATAAGTTTCATATAATGTGAACGGTTGAGGAAGAATGATTTAAAAGGAGAATGTGTTGTGAATACTCCCTTGCCGGGATGTGTAGACTGATATATATATTCTCCCTTGTCGGGATATTTTGGGCTGTTAGCTGTACCCTTGCCGGGTTAAAGGTATTGAGTTGTTATTCTCCCCTGAAGGGGTCTACTATATGAAGTCAGATATTACGATCTATATTATGGGATCGTGTGGCACGCCGTCCACTTATATATGATATTATGGGATCGTGTGGCACACCGTCCACTTATATATGATATTATGGGATCGTGTGGCACGCCGTCCACTTATATATGATATTATGGGATCGTGTGGCACGTCGTCCACTTATATATGATATTATGGGATCGTGTGGCACGCCGTCCACTTATATATGATATTATGGGATCATGTGGCACGCCGTCCACTTATATATGATATTATGGGATCGTGTGGCACGCCGTCCACTTATATATGATATATCATGGAAACCGGAGTTTCTTCTATTTATTTTCGATATTTCATTTTTATCTGTTACTCCCCGATAGCATGTCCCCTCCCAGTTTTACTTTGTATTCTCTTGTTATTGTTTTCTTGCACTTGTTGTATATATATCTGTACATGTTAATTGTGGTAGGTACTGTCTAGCGTCGTCATTACTTCGCCGGGGTTAGGCCAGGCACTTACCAGCACATGGGGTCGGTTGTGCTAATGCTACACTTTGTGCATTTTTGGTGCACAGATCAGGGAGCAGCTTATGGACCGCAACAGTAGGACTTCTGGGAGCTATCTTCAGTCCAGGGACTCTCGAGGTAGCCTAGCTGGCGTTCGCAGTCCGAAGTCCCTTTCCATGTTTTTTTTGTTTGTTTATCTTGTATCAGACAAACATGATGTATTTTCCCTTCAGACATTGATTGTAGTATTCAGTAGTAGTCCATGAGCTAGTAACACCAGACTCTGGGTAGCATTTTGGTTCAAACTTCCGTACTTTTGGTTTTCGTTTGCTTTAGATTTAAAGTCTTCCGCTTAAATTTTGTCTCGTTTATTATATTGTTTGAAAGAAAGCAGGAAAGGTGTTTTCAATATTTGGCTTGCCCAGCTCCAATAGTAGGCGCCATCACGACACCCGATGGTGGGAAATCCGGGTCGTGACAAGTGCAAATACCATTGCCTATATTAATGCGAAAACCATGTTTGTCTAACATAGAAGCTGAAATTATGTTTGAAACAAATTTAGGAACGTAATAACAATCATCCAACATAAGTACTTTGCCCGTAGGCATTATTAAAGAAATTGATCCTACAGCTACGGCCGCAACTTTTGCACCATTTCCAACTTGTAGATTAACTTCTCCTTTCTTTAGCCTCCTACTTATCTTGAACCCTTGCAACATATTACAGATGTTATAACCACTACCAGTATCTAATACCCACAGTATAGTAGTAGCTAAAGAAACCTTGAAAATATTTTTCATTAATGTCTCACCTTGTTTCTTGTCCTTTAGAGTTGCAAGATACTCCTTGCAGTTTCTCTTCCAATGCCCTTTCTTCTTACAGTGAAAACATTCAGCATCATATACTGACTGCAAGATCAAATCTTCAGAAAGCTCTTTACCAAGCTTGTACCCCGACTTCTCATTTTCTTCTGTAAGAATAATCATATGATTGACAAGGGGTCCAACTGGAGAGTTTTCAATGTCCAACTGTGTATCAACCATCTTCTTAAGATATTCAATGATTGCAATTGGATCCATATTCTGATGTTTCCTCTGGAGTTCAGAACTCATAGAAGCGAGAATAATGTGTTTAATAGTAAGGCATTATTCTAAGTATTTCTGATAAACCTTGGTGCCTTGAACATCATTCTCTGGTGGGATTATCTTTGTAGGCTTATCGATCTCATCAATGAGTTTTTCATGCATGAGAACAATTCTCAAATTTCTATACCAGTCATCAAAGTTTGGTCCTACCAACTTGTTGGTCTCAAGTATTTCACGCAGTGATATAACAGACATATTGATAAATCTGAAATATAGAAAAGAAAAGGCAATAATATAAGAACATATTTGCATATATCATATAGACATGGACTTTTAACTAAATGATATTTTCACTAATTATTTTAAACTATTTACCCTCATTATAGTTTACGAAATCTTTATTTCTATTAGTGGAGTAAAGGAATCCTTTAACAATATGTATGAGCCCCTTGGAAGTCAAGTCGTTTCTCACATATATTTTAAAGGTAGGTACTCTTATAAATTGTATCCTCATACAATTTCCTTAAATAACTCTATGTCAAATAATCCTCTGGTAGTCAGGTCGATCCTATTGGCATAGTTGAGTTCAGTCATCATGATAGCAAAGAACTTATTAAATTTTATACTCCCCCGGGTGGTCCAGGAGTCTAGTGTAAAATTGAATAATTCTTTCAATCCATAAATCTAATGCAATAAATAATTTTAACATATTCTCGAACTATAAGTCTCCTGGTAGTCAGGCCGCTCCTTATAAACAAGAAATAAGTAAAATTATTTATCTTGATGGATAACTCTATAATAAAATATCTTATATTTTATAAAATATTTTATATTTTATTATTTAAGAACTCAAATTTTAGTAAGAGGGAATTGTTACTAAAACAATTTTTAATAACATGAAGATCAAATCTTTTATAACATGTGAATTAGTTCAAGTTGTCTACATGCTTAGTCCTAAATTAATTTACATCACATGTAATAAATAATTCGAAATTATATAATGAACAAGCACATGACATAAAAATGAAATTCAATATCCTCTAACATGTTTATCTTATATATCACATAAAAAAATTCATGCCAGAATATTATTATTAATTAACATCTCATGAACTAATAACAATTAAAATAACAGTAGAATCCAATAACCTATTATAGATTACCATCGTATCTAATACAAAATTTCAAATTTAAGTTACGAACTATCTCAATAGTTTAACTTATATGTATACATATTTTATTCACAATAAAATAATATCAGTCCATATGCATTCAAATAATTTGATTATAGCATAAGACACATGTATTATAGTTTAAACGCTTCAAATATAATCTTAAAATA